>NW_006400014.1:3322746-3382650 GCF_000299155.1 Elephantulus edwardii
GTAGCTAAGCTTAAGAAGAATGGGAATCCCAGAACACTTGATTGTGCTTATGTGAAACCTATACCTGGACTAGGAAGCAGTCCTCAGAACAGAGCAAGGAAACTGCATGGTTCAAAATCAGGAAAGGAGTCTGTCAGCGAGGTGTCTTGTCTCCATACCTTTTCAATCTATTTGCATAACCGGTCATTTGGGAGGCTGGGCTTTATGAGGAAGAATGTTGCATCAGGTTTGAAATAAGGCTCATTAACAACCTGCATTATGCACATGACACACCTTGTTTGCTGAAACTGAAGAGGACATGAAGTGTTTGCTGCAGAAGGTCAATGACGGTAGTCTTTGATATGGATTGAAGCTAAACATCAAGAAGACAAAGATTTTCACAATGGGGCCAAACAGTGGTACCATGATAGATGGAGAAGAGGTTGAAGTTGTTAACAATTTCAGCTTGCTTCATGGCACAATCAACATTCTTGGCATCAGCAGTCAAAAGAAATCAAAAGACAAACTGCATTGGAGCAGTCTGCTGTCAGGGACCTCTCCAAAGTCCTAAAGAGTAAAGATACAAGTCTAGGGACTAAGATGCACTTGATACAGACCATGGTCATCACAATTACTTGCTATGCATCAGAGAGTTGGACAATGACTAAGGATGACAGAAGAATCATCAATGTCTTTGCTGCTGGAGAAGAGTACTAAACATACCATAGACTGCCAAGAGAACAGGTCTGTCTTGGAGAGGATAAAACCTAGTTTCTCTTTGGAGGTAAGGTTTTTGACATTCTATCCCACATACTTTGGGCACGTGGCCAGGCAGGACCAGTCCTTGGAGAAGAACATCATGCATGGAAGGGTGGAAGGGAGAATGCAGGAGAGGAAGACCCCAGATGATATGGATTGATACAGTAACTGAGGTAATGCAGGTAAGTGTGACACTGGCTCAGGGCAGAGTTCAGAGCTATCATATATATGATTGCTATGAATCACAGGTGATTCGACAGCACATAATAACAACAAATGGTGAAACAGAGCACCATAAGTAAAATTAACTCTGACCAACAACGTCTGCCAGAGTCTAGAAAAGGGACATTGTACTAGTCAAGAATTATTACTATTGTTCTAATTACCTCCTAAAAAGCTCTGTAGATGATTAGATTTTAAATTGCTATGATTTTCAATTTAATTTAAAATGCCCCCATACATTTAAAGTAGATATCACAGTATTATCACAGAATGCCTTAAGTCAAATAAGCACTAATATACATTGTTGTTGCTGTTGCTAAGTGCCGTCGAGTTGCAGGAGACTCATAGCGACCCTAGGAAGGGGAGTCCTCGACGCTTGGGTGCCTTTCATCCTCTCTCCAGGTTCATAGGGTTTCAGGAGGCAAGCTATTATGGAAGTGGATGTCACTCCTCCTTCCACGCTTGTTTTAATTGGGTCCAAAAGAAATCTCAAAACATAAAACGGATTAAAAAAAAACCTACATAATTCCCACTGTTATCATTGTGATCATGCATCATTGAGTAGGAACTGACTCACATCTGACCCTCCTCTAGAGAGGGTTTTTAGAGACTGTAAATTGCATGGGTAGAGATTGCCCATCTTCCTCCCTTAAAACAGCTGATGGATTTGAACTGTATGCTTCTGGGTTGGCAGAGACAACATCTTAACACTTAACTACCAGAGCTCCTGATTCCCATTATCTACTGTATAACTACAGAAAATGTATATATTTTTTAATATTAACACATAAAAACTGTCATCAAAGCACAAGACACAACACAAGCAGCCCAAAGGTTACAAAGGGATCCATTATGAAAGCTGTCTTTAAATAAAATTTGTAGGTGAGCTCTGATGGCCTAGTGTTAAGAAGCTGTGCTCCCTGCTCTGCGGGAGATGAGCAATCTTCTGTGGGATTAAACTGCCTATGAAAACATGCTAGAGGGTGAGCCATTGGTTGGTTCTAACTTAACAGCATACAACAACAACAATGCATTACCATAGGATAAGAAAGGCCCACAGGTTTCTCAATGTTTTAAAAGCTGTACATGAGGAGCTCCTGTGGCCTAGTGGCAAAAAGCTACACTGCAATCCCAGAGGTGCATCGTTCAAATCCACCAGATTCTCTGCTGGAGAAGGAGGAGCAATCTCCTCCTGTGCCAGTGAGATCTGATTTGATGGTACACACACAAAAAATAATAAAATAAAATTTTTTAAAAAAGCTGCACATGAGACAAGAGAAGATGATCATAATAAAGAATATGTTGAGAACAGGGGTTGAATCAATTGGTACAAAAAAAAGGGCAAATTTATATAACATTTAAGGGAGAACAGGAGGAGTCCATAAAGTGAAGTTTATAGCTCAGGCACTGTCTGTGCAAGCTCTCAACTATTGGACAATTCAGACTGATCAAAAGAAAGCTGGTATGTGGAGCAGTCTGAGTTCTAGAGATAATTCAGCCTTCCTTTCTCTTCTCTCCAGCCAAATATTTTTTTGTAACATTAGTGAAGGATCTAAGGCAAATTTTGCCTGCTGTGCCTTGCCTTAATTCTACAAAATATATTACTCTGAAAACTACTACTAATCAACAACTACTATTTGTGATGTGATTTCAAATTTCAGATATATGCAACTATGATACATTCTTTAAAAACACCACAAGTCAAAAATACCTATTTGTAACCATAAAGACGGTCTTCTTCCCTCCAGGAACAGCACAGTGGTATCGGTAAGTCTCTTCTTGTAACTTTTTGATCTGATTCTGAAAAAGGAGACAAGGTTTAGTATTTGGGAAGCACATGCACCCAAGGGGTACTTCCAGTACTGTTTCTCAGCTTATACAGACTATTTAAAAATATCTACCAGTACTGTTAACAGTGCCAGTTTGGAAAAATCTTAGTAAAAGCATGATTCTACTGACTGATAAATGACACTAGAAAAATATTCATAGCATGTTCATAAAATAGCTTGCACTGTTACCTGAGAAGACAAAATGTATTAAATTTTTACCAAGGGTATTTTCAAGTAAAATATATTTGAGTCTGTAGTAAATTAGACCATTTTAAAGTATCTACCAGAAATAATCATACATTTTCATTAATGAGACTGAATATATACAAATAAACACTGCTATATTATCACAACATAATATAAAACCAGTTTATTATCCCCACCCGGGCACATGGAAGGATGCTGGGGTAGGGACCTATGAACCTTCTACAACAAAGTATGCAATTCTGACAGGTGGTCCTGTTTACAGAGGAGGCTCATGGGTTTTATCAGTCTTTTTTAAGTGATCTACTATACCTCTTGGAAAAAAAAATAACTGGTTTATACAGTGATACACAGTATACACATACAAATCATTCAGGATAAATTGTTTAATGGTTTTAAATAATTGGCTTTATAGATTAAACATACATAAAAGTACATTTGTCTAAGAAATTATATTAATAATAGAAAACAGTAATGGCAGTATAATGTGAACATAAAGCTGTCAGTATTAGTCGCTAATTATAATACAATTCATGATTAACCGCTAATAAATAAAAGCACAAAATAATTCAAGTAAAAACAGAAGCAAATTAAAATACATTTGTTTTCCTATTCAACTATCTTAAAAGACACTATGACTTTAAGCGAAAAGATTTACATTAAAAGAAAAAAATTGTTCCTTTTTTATAATGAATGCTAATAAAATATTATATTGACATTATCTAGAATACATAATTATAGGTTAAATGAGATAATATAGGAGAATATATAAAAATACCTAAAAAATAAAACTTTAACAATTTACAACAAATAAGACAACATTTTTAAAAAGAAAAAAAGCACATTTTTTTATTATTATTATCTCAATGTCTAAATATATTTGGTCCCTACTCTTAAAATTACAAAAAGTCATAAACAAGGAAGGTAAGTCCCCAGACCAGAACTGGAGTCTCATCTTCAGAATGAGCATCAGCAAAGAAAATGGTTTTCACAGCAATAGTCACTTGTTTACATTTTAGTCATGTGACTTAGATAGAATCATCTAATATTTATGTTCTAATTTTTATAAAGAGAGACATGAATAATTTATATGATAATTTAGTGGATTTATTTTTATTTTTTAATTAGGAAAATATTAAAAAACATAGATATGTGAAGTAATGTTCAATAAGTATTACCCTGTTTCCATTTTATATACATTTCCATTAGTTACCAGGGTACTGAAAGTCCAACCACGGCATCAAATTGTTTCTCTTTCAGACATAGGAGAAGAAGTGAAATTGGAAGAGACTAAAATTTTAAAAATCTGAATGAACTAGACTGATAATTGGGATGGGGAAAAGTGTAATAAGTCAAAAATCTGTTCAAAAGTTAAATCTCCTTCTTAGAAAACAAGGACAGCATATGAGTTGCACAGCAACCAAATCTCTTGGTCTTCGTATTTTAAGCAGTTACACACAGCATTGCTCAACTGAAAAACGGCAATCCACCATGCTGTGAATGGGTGGTACTCTTCATAGTTCTGTGAATAATTCAATCTCTGACTTACCAGGTTCCTGAAAGGTTCCTATGCCTCTTCCAGGGCTATGATCTAGAATTTCCATTTACCATTCTGGGATTACCCAAATTTTAAACACTGGGGTCTGTGCCAGTTTTACTTCATCACCATGGCTGACCAAAAAGAACTTTTAAGATATAATTTGCTACCGTAACACACTTAATTACAGCTGTACAGAAAATATCAGTTTCAGCACTATTTTAAAATCTCCTACACTGTATAACATTCAAATTAAGATATTCTGTCACTGATGGCAGCAGAAAAGTAGCAGACCACATTAGTGACTAACATATTCACTGCTCCTTTCTAAAATTCAAGTTTAGGAGTTTGGTAACATTTGGAAAAACATCTTAAATAATTCTATTCCTTCAAATAAATTCTAGGGAAATAATATATGATAAAACAAAGTAATATGTATAAAAATGTTGATCACATGTTAGTAAGATAACAGAAACAACTTTAAGGACAAAAATGGTGAAAAATATACAAATAGGGTTACCTCAATAGACAGTAAGGCAAAAATTTAGAATGTTAATGAAACATTTCTAAGAACATGGGGAAAAAAAAATAATGGTTTATAGTAAAAGTTGGAAACAGCATTTTAGGTACAGTACTGTATTATCACAAGTATGTAAACCAAAGATGAATGTTCAAGAAAACTGGCAGTTTTACTATTTACTGATTGCTGATGAGTCAGAATTAACTCATGACTGACTTTCTAGTGGGTTTCAGAAGCTGTAAATTATATGAAAGGAGACTGCCCACTTTTCTCCCAAGGAGCAGCTGGTGGACTTGAACCAACAGAGAGGCAAATCTCTGGGTTTAATAGTGCAATTCCCTACGGACTATTCCAGTAGAGCTTCCCTAAAACTGGCAGTATATATATACTAAAATGTAAAGAATAACTATCCTAGGGGAATTGATAATTAGCAGACAGAGTGTATCCCATAAAAACACAGTACATTTTATAACACTCAAAGCTGAATATTAAATTAAAGAACTTGGAAGAACACTCACTAGGAGAAGAAAAAGATATTAGGTAAATAAAAACATCTCCAGTAGACTATTTAGAATGTACCCATATTACATGGGCTAGGAAAACATAGTTTTATACTCTAGGGCATTTCAATATTGAACATTTTGTTATACCTAGTCCCATAAAGACAGGTTTTAAAAATTTATTTTTGTATATCTAACAGAAGCAGGAGTGGCATCATCCACTTCCTCAACAACATGCCTCTAGAAACTCTATGAACTTTGATAAATGACGATAGTTATAGAAAGGCTTTAGGCCTTTCGTTCATAGGGTCACTATGAGTCACGCTCAACTCGATGGAAATCAACAACAATAACAACACTGTCTACATAATAAATATCTGTTACCCAATTACTGATTCTAAGACTAGTAAAAGATGAAACAGCCCAAGTTCTTAATCATCCATACTTCATCTTGCTAGTTATGAGAAAAACAATAAAATTCTCTAATTAATGTACATTTATTTAATTTCTTCCAATGATCTTAATACCATTAAAGTTTAAAAGGTTGTGCAATAATGTAACAAAAACTAGTAAAACAGACAAGGTAGCAATATACCTTACATTTTAGTAAAAAATAAAGTAAAAAGTTTCTTGCAGTGCTTACTGACATACAGTTTTTAAAAAGGGAAATCAGGGGAATGTTTGTAACAAAGAGATAAACAAAATAATTAAACAATAAGTAAAGAAAAATTCAGGTTAGCGTTCTCAAAAATGAAGTTTTACACTTAAACCTTAAATATATTTAAGAAAAATAAAAGTTGTAACTTTTACCTATGAAGGAAGGAGAATTATTAGTGATTAAGACAGTAACTCTAATTACTGTGTTTGATTCTCAGAGAAAACTGTGCACATGCAGTGATATTTTTTACAATCTTCAATTATCAAGGCATAAGAAAAATTTGTCAGCTCCAGTTTTAACTTGGTATTTAGATGTTATTCTTGTTTCCTTAAGGTACATCTTTATATATACACATATGGCATTAAATTTGCTCTTATAATAACTATGGTTTTACATACAATCCAGGTTGACTGTTGTATGCTAGCAATTTCACTCTCTTGAAATATGTAACATATTGAATCTATGTGCACACTTTGGTTTCAGTTTTGGAGGCAAGCATGAAAACTGTTAGATAAAATACTGCTAAACTTAATGAAACATTATCATCCATAAGAACAAAAATCAAAACATTAGCTACAGTAGCTTGAATTTCAAAATGAAAACTTAATTTTTTTCACACTTAAGGATAAGATTCAAAGTAAAAACTGTTGATTTAAAAAAAATAAAGGTATCTGTATATGCAAGTGTCACACCCAAATTCTATTTACATTAATCAAAACTAACAACTGGGAAATAAGCATAACCAAAAAGGAGATTTAATTTTTCAAGAGCATAAATGCTAAAGAGTGGGCATGTGGGTAGCAGACTTTTAAAATGATTGTCATCTATTTAGCAAAGAGCACATGAGTGTTTTTTAAAAATGAACTGAAGATATATATGGGAACATATCCCCAAAATCCACGTGCCAACTCTTATTTGCAGTCGAATGATAGACTCAAGCAATAGATATGTCAATAATTAAAACATATGCTCCAAGTAATAGTCTCATAACTTTAGTAAATTTAAGGTGATTTATGCAATGCCATCATTAGGACTCATAAACATAAGACATGAAGTTACTAGACTGGGCATAAAAATTGTTCTTTTCCCCAACATCACCTGAAATGGACATGAGTGCCCTAAAGAAAAAAAAATTCAATATGGTAACATAAGTGTTTGCTTCTAAAACACAATAAAGTCCTTCACTCAAAAATGGATGTGAGTTGATTTCCTATATCCTTTACTCTTTTATAGTAAAATTTTATTCCCGCATAGTATTACTAGGAATGCCACCATTTTTATTTATAACCACTACTATGGAACTTAGATGAACGTTAAGAATTGTGGGGGGGAAAAAAGCTAAAATTGACCCTTGCTTTAAACAATTCACTCAATTAATACCACAGTTTTTATTTTTAAGGATGAAATCAAGTAGTAGCATAGGAAACATTTACTCTTGTATTTCCAGTTCTTGCTGTGTAGGCAGAAAAAGAAAGAAAATAAAGTTAGAAGCATGCATAAAGACAAAATGCAATCACATAATAAAAAGCAAAGGCTAAGACCAATGAAGAATAATTTCATTTTAAAATCACAAAAGGACAGTATTAATTAATTTATTCTGAGGGAAAGGCGTTCATATGAGATTAGCAACTTAAACACATGTGTATACATACCCTGCCCACCTATAAATAATTTAAATGCAGCAAAGTTCAAACTAAAATAAAAGTTTGAAAATATTATCATTGTATGTAGTTATTGTAAAAAATCATTTTAGGTAGTCCTCTGCCAGCTTCTGTTTACCTAAATGAATCTAGATTTATAGTGGAAACAAAGATATTCCAACAATTAGCTACAAGTAGACCAAAATTAACATTATCTAAATTAATTATCACAGAATCAGAGATCTAACCCACAGCTTATTTCAAGATCATCTGCTCTTATGCAGAATAAATTTACCAGTTATTCTCATTTACCATATAATACTAAAATTAAAAACATCAAATTCTGCTCTACAAATCATGTTCATAGTGTAATCCTCATACAAGTTCATGAATCAGGAACTTAAAAATACCCCATCCATTAAACTCTAGTTATGATAATAAGGAATCAAATTTACCTCAAATAGATCATAGCCCTCAGATTCCTGTCTGTCATATGGCCGAATGATGCCATCTTCATGAATCAGGCGAGGAGGACGGAGGCTGGATACTTCCTCAGTTGACTCTGCTGCCCTGTGTAACAGAGAAGAACATAAGAAAATGTGTGAGAATCTTCCAAAATGATGCACATGTCTATGTTGATTTAAAAAGGTTGTATTCCTCTTTGCATCCATATTTGATAAAGTAATCATATTCTTTCTAAAATTTCCCTAAAGTAACCTAACAATTAACAAAAATCAAGTCTCTCTGAATCCTAAATCCCCTCCCTCCTTTTATTTCATTAACAAAATAAAAAGAAAAAAGTGCAGAATTAGGTTGCCTACCCTTTGCATCTTGTATGTTTAATCTCTAGCAAAATATTTCACATATAGCTGTTGTTGTTATATACCATCAAGTTGCCTGCAACTAGTAAAAACCCTATGTACAATAGTCCTGAAACCTGCTCTATTTTGCGCCAATCTTATTGTCTCTGACACATCTATCCCCATTAACCCACTCACTCACTGAATCAATCCATCTCATTGAGGGTCTTCCTCTCTTGCGCTGTCCCTTCACACTTGTAAGCATGATGTCCCTCTCCAAGGACTGGTCCCTTCTTGCAATATGCCCAAAGTATGTTAGACGAAGCCTCAGAATCCTTACCTCCAAAGAACAGCCTGGCTTCACTCTCTCCAGGATGAACCTGTTTGTCCTTCTGGCAGTCTATGATATATTCAATACTCTTCTCCAGCACCTCCACTCAAGGGCATCAATTCTCTATCATCTCTTCTCATTGTCCAGCTTTCTGACGCATTGCAAGTAATTGTAAAGACTATGGCCTGGATCAGACGGCACATTAGTCTCCATACTGACATCATTACTCTTCAATACTCTGGAAAGGTCCCTGACAGCAGACTTTCCCAGTGCAATTCCTCTTTTAATTTCCTGGCTGCTGGTATCAAGAGTAATGATTGTGGAGCCAAACTAAAACTGCTAACAATTTCAATCTCTTTACCATCTATCATAATGCTGGCAATCAGCCCAATGGTGAGAATCTTTGTTTACATGGTGTTGAGCTTCAATCCTTATTGAAGTCTGCAGTCCTTGACCTTCTGCAGCAAGTGCTTCAGGTCCGCCTCAGTTTCAGCAAGCAGGGTTGTGTCATCTGCATAACTCAGGTTGCTGATGAGTCTTCCTTCGATCCTGACACCCCATTCCTCCTCATACAGTCTCCCAAATGATCTGTTTCACATACAGATTGAAAAGGTATGGAGAAAGGACATATCCATGACATACACCCTTCCCTATTTTGAACCCTGAAGTGTTTCCTTGCTTGGTCCAAGTATAGGTTACATATAAGCACAATCAAATGTTCTGGGATTCCCATTCTTCTCAGAGTCAGCCACAGTTTGTTGTGATCCACACAGTCAAATGCCTTTGCATAGTCAATGAAACACAGACAGACATTCCTCTGGTACTCTCTGCTTTCAGCCAAGATGGACGTAACATTAGCTATAATATCTCTAGTACCACTGCCTCTTCTAAACCCAGCCTGCATGTCTGGAAGTTCTCTGTTGATGTATTTTTGGATAATTTTTAGCAGAATCTTGCTTGCACCTGATCTTAATGATACTGTTTCATAATTTCTGCACTCTTGTCAGGTCACCTTTCTTTGGGATGGGAACAAGTATAGATCTCTTCAGTCAGTGGGCCAGGTGGCATTACAGTAGGTACCAGTAATTAGCAGTTGCATAAATGAGAAATTGCAATGTAAAACTATATTTTTTAAAATTCCTTTTGGTTATACTCTACCTTGTGAATTTGTCATAGATTTCAAATAGTCTAAGATTCTTAAGAGCAGGCAAAGTATTTAACTAAGGTATTTATGTATCTTAACTCATTTTTTATTAACATGTTGTACTGGGAAAATCTGCTGTCAAAAACCTCTCCAAAGTGCAAAAGAGCAAAGATACAAGTTTCGAGAATAAGGAGTGTCTGATTCAAGCTATGTCATTTTAAATTGCCTTGTACGCAACTGAAAGTTGAACAATGACTAAGAAAGACTGATTAAAAATCAATGTCTTTGAATTGCAGTATTGGCAATGAGTATTGAATAACTTCGAAAGCAGGAGTGGCATCCACTTCCTAAACAACATGCCTCTGGAAGCCCTATGAACTTTGAGAAACAATGGTAGTTATAGAGAGGCTTCAAGTCTTTTGTTCATGTGGTCTCTATGCATCGTGCTCAACTCAATGGCAATCAACAGCAATGAATAACCCATACACTGCTAAAAGAGCAAACAAGTCTGTCTTGGAGGAAATGTAACCACGGTGATCCTTATAGGCAAGGATGGTGAAACTCTGTCTCACGTACTTTGGGCATGGTGTTTGGGGGATCAGCTCTTGTGAAAAGACATTATGCTAGGAAAGGTGGAGATTTATTTAGATAAAGAGAGGAGGACTCAACAAGATGGACTGACACTCACAGGGACTGACTTTGAACTCAAGCATGTAAAATCACCAGGATGGTGCAAGAGAGGACACATTTCAGATCTGTTGTTCACTACGATGGCTTCTAATATCACCAAGATTTATGTATTCCAGGCAACAATCAGCACACAATAAATAAAAATAAATAATGAAAAATCAATCTTGCACATAGAATGTACTCAATTACCTCTGAATTCCTTGGAAAGTGCTGCTGGCCATATCTATAATTCCACCAGTTGGACGAGCCACAGCACCTACAAGTCCCTTCCCAATTCCTTTAAAGAAACCAGCTGCTCCCTCCTTTTTGGCACCTTGAGAAAAACCAGAGATATGTAATGAATAAAAATATATTTTCAAATAAGCAGTTTTGAAACTGACAAATACTGAATAAATAAATAAATAGTGAACACTGGGAGAATCTTGGAGCTGACTTTTTAACAAAATTAAATTAAATGCTAATGTGATAAATTAGTAGCTCTCAATGCATGGTGCCTAATAGAGCTGCAAATTCCTCAGCCCATCTCAGACCTACTGATTCAGGAATTCTCTGGAAGCGACTAAGCACCTCTGTTTTTTAAAAAACTTTTCAGTTTTTAATGAAGTTGTATATAATAATATTTTACTCCTCCATCTTCTCAATTGTTTCTTCCTTGTATTTGCCCTTCCTTTTCCAACTTGGTGAGATCTGGCTTTACGTTCCAGGCTCTTTTTTCTGTCTTTGTCCAGTTTTAGCTCAGTGATAACCACCTTGCAGAGGTGAATGCCCACATGGACAGTTGTGCTGTTAGCTTTTCCTCTCTGCACCCGTTCAATGTAGATGACACATTTCTTCCTGTAAACCACTCCTGGTTTCCCCTTAATAGTCTCCCATACAAAGTCCCAGGCAACTAACCTGCTTTTAGTCTCTATGGATTTGTCTATTCTGGACTTTTCACAGAGTTATATACAACGTTATCATTTATGATTGACTTCTTAAAATTTTAGCATGTTTTCCAGGCTTGCCATTTAATAAAATGTACATACACTTCATTATTTAATAGATTAATAATATTTTATTGAGCATTGAGCTCTGGTGACAGTCTGTAGGCAGGGGTGCTGCTAGCTCAAATGCACTGGTCAGTTTACTCTTTTCTCCATCTCTCACAACGTTGCCTATTGGTCCACCTGTTTTTCTCTATGTCTCTAGAAACTCTGTGAACTTTGATAAATGTTGACAGTTGTAGAGGGGTTTCAGGCCTTTTATTCATAGGGTTGCAAGGAGTCATGCTCGACTCGAAGGCAAAAACAGCAACAACATGTGCAGGTGTAATTCATATGGGAAGCTGCATGGAGTCTTTAATCTTTAGTGACTGTTTTAAGTCCTCTTCACTTTCAGCAAACAAGGCTGTGTCACCTAAGTACTGCATGTTGTTGATCTGTCTTCCTATAATTCTGACACCACATTCTTCTTCACATAGTCCAGCTTCTCAAATTATTTGCTCAGCAAATACAGACTGGACAGATATGGTTAAAGGATACAAGCATGACGCACCCTTTTCTGATTTAAAACCACACAGAATCCCTGTATCTTGTTCAAATATTTGCATCCGGGTTTATGTACAGGTTTTGCATTAAGCACAATTAAGTGTTGGAATTCCCATTCATTGCAATGTTATCTATAATTAGATACAACCCACAAAGTCATACACCTTTAACATAATTAGTGAACAGCGAGTAAAATCTCTTTTAGTCCATAGGGAGTCCACTGCTACCCCCAAAGGGGGACCACTATGGTAGTCCAAGTCTCCCAGCAGCTCCACTAGAGATAGATGGACTATCTCTTACCCTGAGATGTACAGCCTCTGAAAACCTGTTAAAGGGTCAGGTATGAGCTGGCTCCAACCTGACATCAAGGAGTTTGAGGTTTTTTTTAAAATTTGACTGTTTCTTGTTTTTATCTAATAACCAATATAGATCCTCTTCTGAATCAGCTATAATTTTTTAGCAGCTCCTTATTGATGTACTCTTTATTTTTTCATTATCTTCATCAAAATTTTACTTGTTTGTGATATTAATGGGTTTTTTTTATTATTCTATCTTCATTCTATTGGATAACCTTTCTTTAGAATGGACACATATATGGATCACTTCCAATAAACTGTTGTTGTTGTTATGTGCCATTGAGTCACTTCTGACTCATAGCGACTCTATGTAAAACAACCCTAAACTCTGCTCTGTCTTGTGCCAATCGCACCGTCTCTGACAGACCCATCCCGATTATCCCAGTCACTGAATCAATCCACCTCATAGAGGGCCTTCCCCTCCTGCGCTGTTCCTCCACCCTCCCAAGCATGATGTCCCTCTCCAAGGACTGGTCCCTCCTTACAACATGTCCAAAGTATATTAGAGCCTCAGAATCCTTGCCTCCAAGGAGCCACCCGATTTAACCCCTTCCAGAATGAATCTGTTTGTTTTCCTAGCAGTCCATGGTACCCTCAATACTCTTCTCCAGCACCACAGCTCAAAGGCATCAATTCTCCTTCTATCCTCCTTAGTCATTGTCCAACTCTCTGATGCATAGCAAGTGATAGGAAAGACATTGGCCTGTATCAGACGCACCTTAGTCTCCAGAGAGACACCACTGCTCTTCAGTACTTTGGAGGGGTCCCTAACAGCAGACTTTCCCATGTACAATATGTACAATAAACTGTTTAGGTCTTTCAAATTTCTTTTCTACTTTGAAAATCTTTATTCAAAGTTATTCTAAAAATGAAATATATCATTATTTTAAATATATGCAAGTAAAGTTACATTTCAATTAAAAATGTATACACGTTATGAAATATAGATATTATATGTGACTCATGAACTGACATCTCTCTCTTGAAATTCAAATGCTTACCTGCTATGTCTAATGAAGAGGCTTTTACTTACTGCATGTAGAAGCTTCTGTAGAACATTCTTCTGCTTGTGGGGATCTCTATACTGCATTTATCTGTATCCTTGTGTTTTAGATGTTTTCAACAGAAAACAGCAGCTTGGATTAGATGCCATGTATTTTCTTTTCAGATGCAGCTGGTCAAACTCTTTCAAATTTCTTGGCATGCACAAATGAGTGCTTCCAGTGTTGCATCCCTTTGCTGAAACATCTTAATTACTATTCTATCAATTCCTGGAATCTTGGTTTTCAACAATGCCAGTGCTAGTTGAATTTATTCCTTCAATGCCATTAATTCTAAAATCACATATCAACTTTAGGAATGGGGGAACACTGACCACTTCTTTTTGGGACATTGACTATCCTCTTTCCACTTTCATGTCTAATTTCTGTGATATTCAACATTTTGCCTATACAATGCTTCACCATTGAAACATGAAGTCTGAATTTTTTTCCTTCAGTTCTTTCTGTTTAAAAATGCCATTCACATTCTTCTCTTTTGATTTTTTTAACTGGAGATCTTTTTATGTATTTCACAGTCATATTTTATCTTCTCATATTGTTCTTTGACTCTTCTGTACAGTCCTTTTACTTCACTATTTCTTCCATTTATTTAGCTTCCATTTGTTAAAGAGCAAGCCATAGAGTCTCTTCTAACATCCATTTTGGTCTTTTCTTTCTTCACTGGCTTTTTAATGACCTTTTGTTTTCTTTATGTATTATGTCCTCTCACTCCTTGTCTGGTCTTTGGTCATTCATTTTTAATGTACTTAAACCCATTTTTTAGAAGATTTTTACATTTTAAATAAAGGCTAAACACAAAATTGTACTGTGGCTTTTGTGGACTAATTATCATTTTCTTCAGGTTTAACTTCAACAGGCACATGATCAACTGATGGCACGTTCTACAGGTGGCCAGGGGCATGTTCTACAGGTGGCCCTGGCCTTGTCCTAACGAGTTATCTTTAGCTTCTCCAGCATCTCCTTCCACAGACTAAATCAACTTAATTACTGTTTATTCCATTTGATTAGGTCCACTTGTATAATTGCCATTAACATTATTGAAAAAAATATATTTGCAGAGTTAGGTGTTGGTCTTGTAAAATTTTTCTTGGTTCTTTTTCTTCCACCAAGGACATATTTCCCAACTATCAATCCTTTTTTGTTTCCAACATATGCATCCTAATCACTAATAATTATCGATATATTTTGGTTGCATACTTTATCAATTTCAGACTACTAAAATTAGTAAAAAAATGTCAATTTCTTTGACTAGTAGTTGGTGCATATATTTTAAAAATAAACTTATTAACTGGTCTTTCTTTTAAGCATATGAATATTATCATCTCACTCACCACCCTGTAGTTCAGAATATATACTTGTGGTGTCATATGTGGGAAGATTTTGGCTAATGCAGATTATAAAGAATTGCAACTGTATTTTCTTCTAAGAATTTTATACTTTTTGCCCTTAAATTTAGGTTCATAGTCCATTTTGTGTTGTTTTGGGAATAGTGGAGAAAAAGATCTAAGTTCAGTCTTTTACATGTAGATTCCAGCTGTCTCATGGGGAAAAGATGGGCAGTCTCCTGTGTGATTTGGAGTCTTGGAACCACAATTAAGGGTCAGATATGAGTTGGTTCTGATTTCACAAGCAAGGAGTTATGTTGAGTTCTTGACACAGATATCTCAGCATCACTTCCTGACTGAATTATCTCAACATCAATTGACTATATAAGTGAGGATGGATATATATGTGTATATGTATGTGTGTGTGTGTGTGTGTATAGTATACCATCAAGTCAGAACCAACCCTAGCTGACCGTCTGGTGGGTTTTCAGAGACAGTTAACGACACAGGAGAAGACTGCCCATCCTTTTCCTTCACAGCAGCTGGTGACCTCGAATCTCATGCCTTCGGGATTGCAGGGCAGCTTCTTGCCAGTAGGCCACCAGAGCTATATATATTAGAATCAGCTTAGAAGCTTCTGCAAAGAAGAGAGCTTGAGTTTTGCAAGAAATTACAATGAATAACAGACTGCTTTTTTAGTAGATTAAAAAAGCAGTTGATCATTAGTGAGGCTCTAAAACAAGGTAAGATATATGATAGATAGATAGATAGATGGATGATAGGTAGATCTCTGCTGAATAAATCATTCAAAATTTAAATTACTAGTCTCTCCACTTTCTAAGTATATTCATTAAATAATAATTTGAAATTATGAATGTAAATCAGTAATTCTCTCAATCAAAAGTCTAGTAGCAATAGCATGTATTATGCTCACCATGTATAAACCCTTCAGACTGACACAGAAAGGAAATATTTTCAGCCTACCTTCTACAGGTTTTGTGATTATTCCAGTCACTCCACCAACAACTCCCTGAAAGAAAGAAATGGTCAATTTCTGGCCCTAATAGAAGGTGCTTAATTTTAAATCAACCACTAGAGGACTCTACATACACACTGGAAATACTTTAGGAAGCGAAAAATAATGAGTACTTCATAAGCTGTACAAAATATATAGTGACTTTAAAAACGTTATACCATAGTACATTCTAAATGAAATTTCCTTGTAGGCATGAGATAATTTTATATAAGAACAAATAATAAAGTAAGTGAAAAAATTATAAATCTGGTTTGGGTACCATGAGCTAGGGAACGATGAGCATTTGACTCCTTAAATCTTTATGTTTTGGATTTCACAATAGTAAATTAAATAAATTAAGAAAAATAATCACTGAAATTTTATATCCAATTTTAATGAGGTTACTTTGTAACTTGGTGCTAGTGTAAAAAGTGAAAATGAAGGATCCTCCAAAGAATTGTAAATTATTACCTTACAAAGAAAGCACTTGAGAGTACACAGAATATAGTATTAACAAATATCGTCACAATTAGTTTATGGAAATTGTTCTCAAATTTAAAACATTAACATAAGCTTTATACATTTTTAATAACTGTCAAGTGTGGTGGTGTGGTTGCTGTACGCTGTTGAGTTGAAATGGACCCAGAGCTGACTCTCCAGTGGGTTTACAGAGGCAGTAAATCACACGGAAGCAGACTGCCCATCTTTGTCCCACGGAGCACCTGGTGGATTCGAACTGTGTACCTATAGGACTGCAGCTTCTTACTACTGGGCTACCAGTGCTCCCTAGTAATGGCAGTATAAAACTTTCTATAGACATGTATATAGAAAGGAAATGGAAAGATAAGACTCTGTGGGAAGAGAAATAGTAACCAAAAAGTATTCTAGTCTTATTTATAATGCTTAAATTACTTATAAGGAGAACATGGTTCATACATCACTTGAAATATTTTTAATGTAATGAAAGGTAGTGCTTAGTTTGTCAGTACATCCCTTCCACTGTTGTTGCTATATGCCAAGTTGAAACTCATCCATACTGACCCTCTAGTGGTTTTCGGAGACAATAAATCCATGGGAGGAGACTGCCCATCCTTCTGTGGAGCACCTGGTGGATTTGCAGCTTCTTACAACTGAGGCCACCAGGGCTCCCTACTACTGATGATGGTGTCTTGATGATGAACTCTTCCTCCCTCTAGTTACAACCATTTGCCACATTTGCCTCTAGTGTTAACCTGCTATCATTGTATTTTCACTCTAATCCAAATGCCAAAGTCTGGGATTTAGAAGAAAGATAATGAATGGTGCTGACAGTGAGAATTGGAGCCAAAAAGTTACTAGGAAAGTCCACAGTTTATCACTACTGCTTCTCTAACAGAACTAGGCTCTCAAATAGTAGTTAAAATTTCACACAGCTAACTAGAATGCATACAGAAGACACAGAAGTTGAGAATTTCTTGAAGATTCACCAGAGACTTACCCTCAGGAAGCCCTTTCCTCCTCTGGCCAAGCTGTCTCCAAAATCTTTAGGCTGCCGACCCATTTCTTCTCTTCTTTTCTGTTGATATTCCTTGTCCATTGTAATTGCTGCCAAACCTTTTCCAACAGACCCAGTGATGCGAGAGACAACTCCTGCTGCACCACCTAGCCAGAGGCCCAGGGAAGTTAAACCACGTGTTCCTTCTAAAGAAGGTTATCACAATTGTTGCACAGATGGAACTACTTTACATTAATGTTGGTGCTACTGCTGGCGGACTCTGCCACCAAGCATATTCTAACTGGGAATGACCATTTATGGGGCCAGAGCTTTTGCTTTAAACTAATAAATATGCTTAAAACAAAAATTTAATTTTTCTATTTCCCACTAATCAAGATATGAATCTATTTAAGAAGGGCCATGACTCAATTCTACCCAGACATAAAAGTAAAACCAGGGAGGAGTCTGTGTTATTTTCTATTTACAAAAAGAACATGTCTTTTACAAATGATTATGAGACTAGTCTCTCGTTTATTAAATATGAGTATTTGTTTTTCAGGAATTACATATTTTGTAATAATGATTATAAAACCCACATGCACACACATATGTGATACAAACCTACTGTGTGTCCAAACAGGCTTCTTACTCCAATCACTAAGCCCTCAGCAAATTCTTCTGGACCCTGAACAGCACCCTGATATTAAAAAAATTAATAAATAAACACATAAAAGAAGAAATTTTCTACTTAAAGTTCAAACAAGTATCAGGGCTTTTAATTAGCAATAGTAAACAAAAACTTCTTTAATAAGTAATAAGACTTTTAAATTAATATTAGTGTTTCCACTAACACTAAGGATGAAGAATTTTTAAAAACAACTTTCACCTTTTACTCCAAAAAGTACTGTAAATAGCTATCTATTACACTGAAAACATTTTCAAATCCCCTGAGTTCAGCAAATTCAAACTCAGAAGGAAAAAAATGTGTAGAAGAATATCACTGGCTCCAGTCACAATTTAGAGTTGACCTCCCAACACCAAAAAAACCCTCTGACTTATAAACTCCACTGGTAGCAAAGTTGAGAGAGCAAGCTCAGCCGCATATTTTTGGCACTTTTGCTTTCCCATTTATTTTCTTTTCCTTCCAAAACCCTCACCACTTTGGGCATGGGTCTTTAAATCAAACTTGAGTAGAAGACAGAGTCATCTTCTAACACTATTAACATATTACCACTATTTTCCAAGTGGTAAAATGGTCTTAAAATTGCCTTCCTCTATCTATCTAGATCTCAAATGTCCTTACAACTGCATTAAATCCTGGCAAGCACGGGCATCTCTACTACTTGTTGTTATTGTTGCTGTGTGCCACTGAGTCATAACTGACTCCTAGCTGACCCTCCAGAGGGTTCTCAGAAGCAGTAAATCACAAGAGTGGAGAATGCCCATCTTCCACAGAGCAGCTGGTCACTGTGAACCACATGCGAGCAGCTGGTCACTGTGAACCACATGCTTTTGGGATTACAGTGCAACTTCTACCACTAGGCCACCAGAACTCCCTTTGGATATTTCAATTCTAGAACAATTTTTCAGTGTCATATCAAGGCTTTTTAAATAAAAAATACAAAACTTACAGAGTTTTGTTATTTGGACATTGTTAAATTTTCAGATATAATTAAAATACATATTTTCACTAAGCTGTCAAGAAATTAAAAATTCACTTTTTTATCCTTAGGCTTAAAATTTTTTAAGAAAAAAATACCTGGAAGGGTTCATAGAAGAAAGCTTCAACTCCTTCAGACAAACCTCTAATCAATCCAAATGGGTTTCCAAGCACATCCAAACCCAACACAAGAACGTACATCTGTTTCAAGAACTAAAGAAAAAAAAAAGTAAATTAAGTCTTGTACAACCATTCCAAGACGTAATATGAAAAATATAGGGGAAAATGGGAGATTATCAATTAAATTTGGTATATGCCAAAAAGATGAAGTAATCAGACTTATGTCCATTAATTGATCTTTTACTAAATGCCAGGCACTCTGATAGTAATTTATTTGGTCTGAGGCACAGGTCTGCCATTTATCAGTTATGAGACCTTTGAAATGTCACTTAGCTTTATAGACCTTTGTTTTCTCAACTATAAAATAAGAATTCCTGTTGACCTTGTATGACTTAATATGCATACTGGGTAAAATACATAATTCAGTAATTGTTACTATTATCTCATCATCGCTGTAACTATTGAAATAGGTGGTGAATGATTAGAGACCAAAACAAAAAAAAAAAGTGAAAATACATCTTTATTTGAAATATAATAACCACATTGTCTATACACATCATACAAGAAAGAGCTTTCATCAAAGGAAGAATAGACACTGTCGTACTGGACGTCCCAGGTATAGTAATGACAAGAAGCCTTTAATGACTATGTGCCTTCATGTGACATCTGAGGCAGGAGGAAACCGGCACAGGTTTTCTCTCACAATTCCAGTAGACTAAGCAAGTATAGTCTCTGAAGAAATGAAATTCAATGAACCCTAGGCTATTATTTTTTCCAAAAAATTGTCACTGTATAATCACAAATGGAAAAAAGAAGAGGAAACTTTAAAAAAGATGTACAGAGGAAATAAAGATTAAAGAAATGAAAGTCACTCAAGAAAACTACTACTAATCAATTGTTAATTACACATTATTACATACTATATAATATCATATATTTTGTTTTGTTATTATATCATGCACACTATTTATGACTCATAATAGGAAATTACCTGTTCACTATAATGTCTAACAACACTCTGAATGAGCTGATCTCTCTTGTAAAACTGATACCGAATTTCATAATAACCAAGTCTGAAAGGAAGAAAAAAAGAAAAATTCAACTGTTTAAAAACATTTGTATGTCTTTTCTATGCAACATTATCCATAAGGATCTATCTTATAGAAAATTCTATATAACCCTTTTTAATGACTGTGTATCATTCTTCCATGTGGCTATATTCCTCTAATGTTATGTGCCAATAAGTTGCAGGCAGCTTACAGTGCCTCCATGTGCAATAAACCTGAACACTGCTCCAAACTGGGCCATTCTCACTGCTTCTGACAGACCTATCCCAGCTACTGTGTCAATCCATCTCAGTCAATCCTCTGTTAGACATTCCCAATTTTCTGTATAATTAAATTATCCATATGAGTCTTTTGCATTTCAAGATTGTGTGGACTGAATTAAAATAAAAATTTCTGAAAGACTACAAAAAAGAGACTTACGGTTTTATTACATTTCACTTAATCAGAATAATAAAAAGAGGAAGTATTCTATTTCTAAAACTCATACCTCTAAAAACAGAGCTGTTTATATCTGGAAATATCTGGTAATTTGTAGGCATTATTTGGTAAGTTAAAAAGGTAAGTGATTATAAATATCTATTATCCACTGTATTTTTTCTTTTGTAAATTTCTTATTGTCTTTGGACCATTATATTGTTTATTTTGGGTCTTTTTATATTCAATATACTGTTAATGGAATCTACAGTGGTAAATACTCTGCATTGTGACCATTATACTGTTGAAGGAATTTTCAGGTTTTTCTTATTAATTTTTAGTAAAACAAATGAGTCCTTCTCTACCTTGTTATTTTATTCTTCCAGTCATTTGTTTTATAATTTATTTCAATGATGTTTTTCTTAAAAATGAATAATTTTATGTACTCTGTTATATTTTCCCATTCCTTTTAAATCTAAAAAGATTTCCTCTATTTGTTGTTGTTGTTGTTATGTGCCATTGAGTCGTTTCCAACTCATAGCGACTTTATATACAAGAGCTCTAAACACAGTTCTATCCTGTGCCAACCTAGCCATCTCAAACGCACTTATTCCCACGGCTCCAGTCACAGAATCGATCCATTTCATCAAAGGTCTTCCTCTTCTTCGCTGCCCCTCCACTCTGCGAAACATGATGTCCCTCTCCAAGGAGCATTCCAGCTTCACCTTCTCTAGGACAAACCTGTTTGTTCTCCTAGCAGTCCATGGTATATTCAATACTCTTCTCCAGCACCACAGCTCAAAGGCATCAATTCTCTTTCTATCAACCCTATTCACTGTCCAACTCTCTGATGCATAGCACATAACTGCGAAGACGATAGCCCGGATCAGGCGCACCTTAGTCTTCAGCCTGATATCATTGCTCTTCAGTACTCTTGAGAGGTCCCTCACAGCCGACTTTCCCAATGTAATTTGTCTCCTGATTTCCTGGATGCTGTTACCAAGAGATTGTGGAGCCAAGCAAACTAAAACTGTTAACTATCTCAATCTCTTCACCATCCATACTGATGCTGCCAATTGGCCCAGTGGTGAGAATCTTTGTTTTCTTGATGTTGAGCTTCAATCCATATAGGAGGCAGCAGTCCTTGACCTTCTGCAGCAAGCGCTTCAGGTCCTCCTCAGTTTCAGCAAGCAGGGTGTGTCATCTGCATAAACGCAGGTTGTTGATGACTCTTCCACCAATCCTGATGCCACATTTCTCTTTGTACAGCCTAGCATCTCGGATGATCTGTTCTGCATACAGATTGAAAAGGTATGAAGACAGAGTACATCCCTGATAGACCCCCTTCTTGTTTTGAACCATGTAGTATCTCCTTGCTCTGTTCTGACGACTGCCTCTTGGTCCAAGTATAGGTTTCACATTAGCACGATCAAATGTTCTGGTATTCCCATTCTTCTCAGAGTCAGCCATAGCTTGTTGTGATCCACACAGTCAAAAGCCTCTGCATAGTCAATGAAGCACAGATAGACATTCTTCTGGTATTCTTTGCTTTCTGTCAAGATCCATCTAACATTAGCTATAATATCCCTAGTACCACAACCTCTTCTAAATCCAGTCTGTACATCTGGCAGTTCTCTGTTGACATATTGTTCCAAACGTTTTTGGATAATTTTCAGCAGAATCTTGCTTGCATATGATATTAATAATATTGTTCAATAATTTACGCACTCTGTTGGGTCACCTTTCCTTGGAGTGGGAACAAATACCGATCTTTTCCAGTCAGTGGGCCAGCTGGTTGTTCTCCAGATTTCTTGGCACGACTTAGTGAGCACATCCAGGGCAGTGTCTTTCTATCGAAATATGTCAATTGATATGCCGCCAATTCCTGGAGCCTTGTTTTTTGCCAATTCCTTCAGAGCAATTTGAACTTCCTCCTTCATCACCATAGGCTCTTGCTCATATGTCATTTCATGAAATTCTTCTTTGTCAGCCAATTCCTTCTAAAACAGTGACTCTGTGTAGTCCTTCCATCTTCCCTTGATACTTCCTGGATAATTTAACATTCTACCCAAAGTATCCTTAAATAGTGCCACCTGTGGCTTGAATTTGTTTTCAGCTCCTTCAGCTTAAGAAACACTGAGCGAGTTCGGCCCTTTTGATTTTCTGATTCCAGCTCTCTGCACAATTCATTATAGTATCTTGCTTTGTCATCCTGGGCTGCCTTTTGAAATTTTCTATTTCACTCTTTGATTTCTTGGTTTCTTCCTTCAGCTTTGGCTTCTCGGCGCTCTAATGCAATATTCAGAGTCTCTTCTGACATCCATCTTGGTCTTTTCTTCTTTTTCAGCCTTTGTAATGATCTTTTGCATTCTTCATGGACAATTTTCTTGATATCCTCCCAGAGCTCATTTGGCCTATGCTCATTGGTGCTCAAGGCCTCAAACTTGTTCCTGAGATGGTTTTGAAATTTGAGTGGGATAGGCTTAAGATCAAATTTGGGTTCCCGTGGACTTTATTTAATTTTCCCCAACTTCAGCCTGAACTTGCCTATGAGTAGTTGGAGGTCTGTCCCACAATCAGCACCAGGCCTGGTTTCAACTGCTGATACTGAGCTTCTCCACTGAGCCTTCCACAAATGCAATCTTTTTTTTTTCCTATGCATGCCATCAGGTGAGATCAATGCTATCACTGGGCAACTGTCTTTCATCTGCTCTTTTCTGTGGAATGCTTGTCTGTCAGATACTATTATATATATTTAAAGATTGAGACAGACTAGGGAGAAGGATTGGCCATCCACTTCTGAAAAAACAGGCCTTCGAAAATCCTATGTACAACAGAGCACACTTAGACTATCACTTGGACTAGCAGACATGGCAATTGAGACTGAGATCTTAGAAACGGAAATACAGAGATGAAGGAACAGCTATAAGCAGACACTAGTGATTGGCACGTGGAACGTGAGAAGCATGAATGTAGGAAAATGGGACATTGTTAAGAAAGAAATGGAACGCATATATATTGACATACTAGGTATTGGCGAAATTAGATGGCTTGGCATGGGACATTCTGAATCAGACAATTATATGATTTACTATGCCAGGGATGAAAAGGTGATGAATGGGTTGGTTTCATAACTAAGAAAGTCATTTCTAGATCGATCCTGAAATATAATGTGGTGAGCGACAGGATAATATCCATATGCATACAACGAAGTCCAGTGAATACCACTATCATTCAAATATATGCACGAACAACTAGAGCCAAAGAGGAAGAAACAAGATTTCTACCAACTTTTGCAGTCAGAAGTTGATCAAACATGCAATCAAGATGCACTGATAATAATGGGCAACTGGAACGCAAAAGTTGGGAACAGGGAAGAAGGATCAGTAGCTGGAAAATATGGGCTAAGTAGAGAAATGCGGTTGGAGATAGAATGATAGGGTTCTGCACATTCAATGATTTATTCATCACTGCAAATACCTTCTATATGAAACATAAATGCAGGCTATTCACATGGATCTCACGTAATGACATGCATAAGAATCAAATAGATTCCTCTATTTAGAGATGATTATTTTTTTCACTTTTTCAGTCCTTAATTTTTCTGAAATTTGGCACTTTACATGTGAAATAAGTAATAATCTAAATGGATTATTTTCTCTCCTAAGCAAGTATTTGTTCCAAAATTCAATAAATATTCATTGAATTAAAAATTATTCGGCACATGTAAGTACTGTCATACTACATGTACTAATGAGTTCTTATTCTCTATACTCTGACACATGATCATGCTGAAATGTCACATATCCTCTCATATATTTCTAAATATAGCAGTTTCAAAACATGATCTCAATTTATAAAATAAAAGAATTAAATTTTCCCTTTTATTATAATGCAATCTTTTGTTGTTGTTATGGGCCGTGGTGTCACCTGCGACTCATAGCAAACCTATGTACAACAGCCCTAAATCCTGCTCTATCCTGTGCCAATCTTATTGTCTCTGACATACCTATCCCCATTACCCCAATCACTCAATCAATCCATTTCATTGATGGCCTTCCTCTCTTGCACTGTCCCTCCACCCTCCCAAGCATGACGTTCCTCTCCAAGAACTTGCAATATATCCAAAGTATGTCAGACAAAGATTCAGAATCCTTGCCTCCAAAGAGCAGCCTGGTCTCACCTCCTCTAAGACAAACTTATTTGTTCTCCTAGCAAGTCCATGGTATATTGAACACTCTTACCCGGCACCACATTTCAAAGGCATCAATTCTTCTTCTATCATCCTTAGTCATTGTCCAGCTCTCTGATGCATAGCAAGTAAATGAAAAGACTATGGCCTGGATCAGGTGCACCTGAGTCTCCAGACTGAAAGCACTGCTCTTTAGTACTCTGGAGAGGTCTCTGACAACAGACTTTCCCAGCCCAATACATCTTTTAATTTCCTGGCTGCTGCTGCCAAGAGTGTTAATTGTGGAGCCAAGCAAACTAAAGCTGTTTACAATCTCAATCTCTTCACCATCCATCCTGATGTTGCCAATTGGTCCAGTGGTGAGAATCATTGTTTTCTTAATATTGAGCTTCAATTCATATTGAAGGCTGCAGTCCTTGACCTTCTGCAGCAAGTGCTTCAGGTCCTCCTCAGTTTCAGAACCAGGGTTGTATTATCTACATAATGCAGATTGTTGATGAATCTTCCACCAATCTTTGGGCTGCTCAAAGAGCCAGCCTTCCAGATAATGTTCTGCATATAGATTGAAAAGGCATGGAGATAGGCCACATCCCTGGCGTACATCCTTCCTAATTTTGAACCATGCAATGTTTCCTTGCTCTGTTCTGACTACTGCCTCCTGGTCCAATTGAACCATGTAATGTTTCTTTGCTCTGTTCTGACAAGTGTCTCCTGGCCCAAGTACAGGTTTTGCATAAGCATAATCAAGCGTTCTGGGATTCCCATTCTTCTCAGAGTCAGCCACAGTTTGTTGTGAAACACATAGTCAAACGCCTTTGCATAGAAACAGACAATCAAAAAACCCCTTAATAACTTTTGACCTTATTTTCATGAATAAAATAACTCCAGCATATAATTAGAAGGAGATCAAATTTCCCAACCATTAATGGATTATTATTTAACTAAACTAACATTCTAACACAAAAGGAGAAAATATCCAGAAATACAAACTTGACATAAATGCCTCCCATGTGTTTAAACACAATTCTTACTTAAATATAAGGTCATCCACATCTGTCAAAGTAGCACCTATGCTTTTTAACAGCAGGTTAACAGAATGAATTGCAATCATTTCTTGTTTTTCTTTGTCTGATTCTTCACCTCCAGAACCCAATGACAGACTCAGATGCAACTAGAAGAAAATAATTATCAGTGAAAAATGCTAAAATACATAAACATCCAGAAAACAGAATTTTTTACTATTAACTTGGAATGTATAGACTATTAAGACCCATTACACAGACTAACTTACTGATAATCTGATTATCATGTTTACTTTTTCATAAAATACAAATTATTCTGTTTCAAAAATAGAGTTATCTTTTACTGAAAGTGTATATATGCTACTGGTTTCATGAATAAAGAACTTCATAAACATGGCATAACTATTTTAAGAAGAAAAACATCACCTGGCATATAAGTATTCTGTCATTCAAAATAAGAGATTCTTCATTTTCATCCAATTAAGCTGTTCATTTATGGCAAATACTAAATTGACGAATACATTTTATAAATTAATAATAAGGTTTTAGGACTATTCAATATCTCTTCTTCAAATGTAAATTTTTATATTTCCATTTAGCTGCTTCTTTATGCTATATAATCATTAGTCAAACGGTAAAAAGAGGCACAGGCAAAATGTACTCTGACATGTAGAAACAAAAGAGATAACTCTCCTGTCTCAGTTAATCATTCCCTGAACATCTTATCTGATTTAGCTCCAGTAGAACAGAGTTAGAGCAAACAGGGAAGTCTGCTTTAACATGGACTTTTGTCTACCTATAAAGTCAGGGAGTCCTGAGATCCTAAAATGGCAAGCTCAAGTGGACAGAGAAACAAACCTTCTCCTGATGAGCAGCTAGAAGATTCAAAGCACCTGCCTTTGGGTTGGCAACATAACTCCTTACTAGTTTCAGAGCTCCTGATACTTAATATCACCAAACAGATCAATTCAAAATAATTATATTTCATAAATTTATTCTTTATCCAAATGGACTGGTAAATAGTTTTGGCAAATGTAAAGGATCATTATTTGTTATATGGCCTTTACACAAAATTCAGAGCATTATAGTTGGCAGCATTTGTGAATTCACTAAACCATCATGTTCTACTATAACAGCTAAGAATAACAAAAGGAGAGAAGGAAACAGGTTCATAAAGCACAAAAAGCAGGCAGTGAGAGGTATCCAATTTTCCACTCTCTTAGCTACATTTAAATTTTGGGAGAGAGAAAAACACCTCATCAACAGTATAATACCTACTTCAGCATTTTCACATTCTGGCTAAGGCATTCATTACAAGATTCTGTTTAGACAGTGATAGTACTTACAAAGTGCAGCTGAAACATTAAACATTGGTGGGCACTTCTACGCTTAATTAAGAAAGAAATGCTTTTGTCAGCTTCTTCCCTGAACAAAGAGGTTATTAATTCAAGACTAGAGAACACACGCTGGTGGTTTCTCTGTGGGAATTATGGCTGTACATATGTTAGAGCCAATTGTCTTAATGATTTTCATTAATCAAACTACATTCCTGCCAAATATTTGATGTAACAAATGAAAGCCGGTGTATCTACACAAATCCTTCACAAGTTTTATAACAGTTATGCCAAATTTTAAATATAATCATTACAACAAACCTTAACAGGAGAAATATGGAAATGTTCAAAGAAACTAAGAATCGACATATCAGTCATTGACGTCTCCATTAACTCTGTGTTTAGAGCATCAATATCTTGTTGGATTAACTTCGTCTGAAAAAAATTAAACCAAGACTTTCTATGTTAATTTGTTTTCTCTATAACAGTTAGCTAAATAAATTATAAGATTAACTTTCAAAAAATTTTATGATTATGCCAAAAAGGAAAATTGTTACCCGGTTTCTTTCTGCTTCAGGGTCAGTTGCTGGGGTAAAGAGGGCAACAAGAGCTCCAAGAAACCCTTGATCAACTTTCAAGGCCATTTCCTGAATGAGGACCATAAAATACCTAAGGAAAAATAATAAATTCAGACAAAATTTCTAGAAACCTTTATAAGTTTCAATGACAAAATTCTCCTTTTAGTCAAAAGTTACAGGAAGATCTTGTTCCTTCATTTCCTAAAAAATGTCATATTAATAATACCAAAGTTTAAAAGTTGTTCGTAGGATTGCTGTAATTCATAGCTGACTCCATGGCACCTAACAACAACAAAGTCTAAAGAAACTGAAACATATATCCAGTTTCACTAGAAGGAGCACTGCTTATTACCACTTAGAACATGAAGCTCTACCTGTTCAAAGTCATCACGCCACAGAAAAGGATACAGGATCACGGCTAGGGGATGTTGTTAGCTGCCATCAAGTGGATGACCCATAGTAACGCAGTGAGCAACAGGTCAAAACCACTGCTATCCTCACAATCACTCAAGCCTCGTGTTGCTGTCACCATGTCAATCCACTCTTTGGAGGGTCTTCCTCTCTTTTGTTGACCCTCCACTTTTCCAAACACGATGTCTATTTCCAAGGGCTAGCCCTTCCTGATCATATGCCAAAAAAATGTGAGCCCAAGTTTCATAATCCTTGCTCTAAGCTGCCACCCTGGTTGTACTTCCTCAAAGACAGATTAATTTTTTCAGCTATCTATGGTATATATAGATACATATACACACAGGAAACTCTGGTGGCCTAGTGGTAAGAATGTATGCTGCAATCCCTGAGGTACTTAGTTTGAATCCACCAGCTGCTCAGAGTGAGAAGGATGTGCAATCTCCTCTCCAGTACTTAACTGCCTCTTAAAAAATGCTGGAGAGTCGGCTATGGGTCAGTCCTGACTCAACTGTACAGAATAGCAACATGGCATATCTGATATGTGTGTGTGTATACATGTATATATAAATAAGTAAGTATTGTGTGTGTGTGTGTGTATGAACACACACACACACATATAGGAGTGGCATCCACTTCCTAAACAATATAACTCTGGAAACCCTATGAACTTTGATAAATGGCAAAAGTTATAGGAAGGCTTCAGGCCTTTTGTTCATAGTGTCACCATGAGTTGTGTTTTACTTGATGGTAAACAACAACAGTGTGTGTGTGTGTGTGTGTGTGTGTGTGTATACACACAAACTCAAAACTGTTCACAAACATCACAATTCAAAGGCATCAATTCTCCTTTTGTCTTCCCTATCAACTTGTTTGCTCAGGTCAAGTGCACCTTTGTCTTTAAGGAGAGATATTTACTCTTCAGCAGTTACAAGAGTTCCTTAACAGTAGATTTGTCCAATGCAACAGGCCTTTTGATTTCTTGACTGCTGTTACCACAGCTGTTGATTGCGGATCCAAGTAAAATGAAATCACTGAGAACCTCAATCTTTTCTTCTCTATCATGATATTGCCTACTGGTCCAGTGGTAAGGAATTTTGTTTCTTGGTACTGAAGTGTCATCCACATTATAAAGGCTATAGTCACTGATGTTCTTCAGTAAAGGCTTCAAGTACTTTCTACTTTGTACAAGCATGTGCTATTCAAGTTTTAAAGCCCACAAATGCTTTAAAGAACATAGCTCACAAATGTTATTGTTATTGTGTAGCTCGCAAATGTTGGTAATTGTTGTGTACAACTAAATTGGAATCAACTCATAGCTGACCCTTTAGCACGTTTTCAGAGACAGTAAATTACATGGGAGGAGAATACCCACTTCCTCCTGAGGAGCCATAGTTGTTATTGTCATTGTTAGTTGCTATCAAGTACGAGTCATAGTGACCCTATGAACAAAAGATCTGAACCCTATTCTATACTGTGCCATCCTCACACTTCCTGACACACAAGAGCCCATTGCAGCAGTCACCATGTAAATTTGCCTTGTTGACCTTTCCTGGCATCATGTCCATCTGCAAGGAATAGCCCCTTCTAGCAACATGCCCAAAGTATGTGAGGTGAAGCTTCATCATTCTTGTTTCCAAAGAGCATTCCAGCTGCATTCTCTTCAGGAAGTATGTTTGTTCTTTTGGCTGTTCACAGGATGTTCAGTGCTCTTCTCCAACACCACAGCTCAAAGGCATCAATTCTTCTTTTATCCTTATTCATTGTCCAGCTCTCAGATGCATAGCAAATGATCAGAAAGATTATTACCTAAATCAGACACACCTTAGTCCTCAAACTGACATCATTCCTCCTCAATAATTTGGAGAAGTCCCTAACTGCGGATATTCCTAGTGCAATGCATCTCCTTATTTCCTGATTGCTGGTACCAAGGGTATTAATTGTGGATCCAAGAAAGATGAAGCTGTTGATAGTTTCAATTACCTTTCCATCTATCATAATATTGCCTATTGATCCAGTAATAAGGATGGTTTTTCTTGACATCCATACTGAAGGGTGCATATCCTGATCTTCTGCAACAAGTGCTTCAAGTCCTCTTCACTTTCAGCAAGCAAGATCGTGTCATCTGCATAATGTAGGTTATTGATGAGTCTCTCTCCAATCTTGATTCCTGATCTCCAGGTTGGAGCCTCCTGTGTGAAGCAGTTAGATTCTGGAAGGTAGGTTGTTTTAATTCAATTGAAAGTCAGGTATAAACTATTTGGTCATTTTTTATGCAATTGGATGTCTTTCCTAACTGGGTCCACAAAGTGGAGAGAGTAACTGAAGGAATCTTATACTGTAAATTATGTAGAGACTATTACTATAGTAAAAGATGCATGTGGTTAATAGTCTAAAACTTACACATTGGACTGTTAATTTAATGGTTCTGCAGTTCAAATCCAACTGCTGCTCCAAAAGAGAAAAGTGAAACCATCTTTTCTCTATAAAGTTTTATAGCTTCAGAAACTCAATGGAGTCTCAGGCCATACCACCCTGAATCTGTCTGATCTCACCAGAAATTCAATGGAGGAAAATGTGGAATTGGAACCAATTCAATGGTGTTGTTATTGTCCGGCGTCGTCGAGTTGAGCAAGACTCATAGCAACCTTATGAACAACAGATCTGAACTTTGCCTTATGCTTTGCCATCTTCAACATGTTTGACACACTTCAGCCTCTTGCTACAGTCGCTATGTAAATCTATCTCATTGAGAGCCTTCCTCTTAATGACAGAGGTTTGTTTTCATTGTCATTGAAGTAAGTTCAAATGTAAAAGAACTAGTACTTGATCAATAATGGATTAATACATTTTGGTGTAAAGTATTTTTCTATAAAAGTCACCTCCTTAAAGGTTTACATTTATTTTCAAAGTAAATTACCAATTAGATAAAAAGGGATAGCTTTACTTACTTGAATTGTAAGACTTTACTGAATTCATTAAATCTTGTGATGACACTCACATCAATGAAAGGTTTGGGCTCTAACAGGAAGAAAGAAAAACTCAATCAAGTTTTGTAATAGACCAAAACAGTGTTTTTTTAAATTTTAGAACAGGATATATATCACAATTGAGTTTTCTTTATTTCCTACTTTTTTACCTGAATCCAAAGCAATAGATTTTGGAGGGGCCACAGGATGAAATATAACTGGGAACATTGTACCTGGCAACTGATTATCAACCTTAAAGAAAAGAAAAACTAATTTAGCAGTATTTAAATAATTTATACTTAATCATTTAGTTACCAAGACAATATTTTACAAGAAGCCAACAGCTTTAACATAAATATATGTCTGCATGTGTACGTTATTCTACTAAAAGCTTTGCTTTAAATCTGTAAAGATTTTTATACCTCCTAGCAAGAACAGACTTGAAAAAATTAATGCATAAATACTTTTATAAATGTAGCTAGGATCACTTGGGATTTTTAACCCTCTAAAAATTAAACAAAAAGGAAAAAAAACTGGCTGTGAGATTTTAGGATAAGTAGGGGGAAAAATAGAATAAAACTACGCTAAATACCACTTATTCATGACAAGTAAGGACAGAAGGAAGGGAAGGAAGACAGAAGGAAGGACGGAAGGACGGAAGGAAGGAAGGAAGGAAGGGAGGGAGGGAGGGAGGGAGGGAAGAACAAATGAAAGCTTTACTAAAGGAAGTTTTGGTCAATGCTGTGAAGAAAAGGATTCCTCTCACCTCCCCAGAAAAATCTATGCCATCTTCTTTTAGGATTCTTTGACAAATTCAAAGGACTCCTAAAGTAATTCTAGCTATCTATTTAATTAAAGATAACAGTGTTACCTGAAGCCAAAATAGCCTGGCCCTTAAACTTCTCTGGTGAGGAGACTGCTTCAATTCAATCTGAATTCCTGATAAAAAGTCTCGTTTAATAGGGCACTGAATAGGGAGGCGCATTTCCATTGGAACTTTATCAAAATTCACCTGGAATACAAAAGCACATGTCTTTCTAATGAGATGATATTACCAATGTAGCTACTCCACTAAAAATATCCTTTTACTTTTCTTTACAAGGAGAAATATCTTTAAATTTGAACCAAAGTGGTATCCCAAGAAGATCAATAGTTGGGACCTTACTAGCATGAACACATCACTCTTCTACAAATGTTATGAGGAAAATAACTGAGAGTAAATTTAATTAAGAAAAAAATTCGATTCATCATTTTAAAAAAAATACTTCAATAACAGATTACTGTTAAACAAATTTTGAGTCACTCTAAGTCAGAATGGACTTGTCAACATACAAAAAAACCCCAATAGTTTATTTTTGCCTAATACTGATTTGGGAAGCAGGAGGGTTTTTTTTAACCTTTTTTTTTTATCATATGTACATGACCAACATTTATAGTGATGAAAAGGGGACAAGAAAAGTACTAGTGATCATTACAGTATCAACCAACAGAGATTACAACTGTATGGTAAGTGATAAACTAGAAATTGTAGTCACATTTGTGGGCCCTAATCAGAACAAAGATGACTTTTGTTTTACATTTGTAAGCCTCTAAATAGAGTCTATAATTCCTGTGGACACCATCTCACAACAAATCATCATTCAGCCTTAATAAATTCAATTGAGTAAGGTTTGTACAGATTTTTAACCACTGAAAGATTATCCTTTTACATAAGCTAATAATTCAAAATATAAAAGGTTATAATAAGTAACTTTTATGTCTCAATACAGGGAGCTCTGGTGTTCTAGTGGTAAGAGGTTGTGCTGTAATCCCAAAGGTGTGTCGTTCAAATCCACCAGCTGCTCCCAGGAGAATGGACAATCTCCTCCTGTGAGATTTACTATCTCTGAAAACCCCCTGTAGGGTGAGTTAAGGGTTGGTTCCAATTCAATGGAACATAACAAAAACAACAGTAATTCTAATTAATAAATAAAGGTTTCACTACAAATAAATGAGTTTCTGAGCACATATTTTACTTGGACATTAAAATTTTATTTCCTTATTACCAACAAAATACACCTATGAAAGAGAAAACTAAGTTTGACATACCTCAAAATTATTGTCTAGTTTAATCCAGCCATGGTCTCCTGATTGCTGGTATTTCCGATAGGCTTGTTCTAACAAGAGTATCTGCTTTTGACTGAAAGGCTTCCATTTCTGTTTTGGTTTCATCTCCCAAACAATACCAGAACTAAAATAATTCACAAAGAATAATAAATTACTGATATATATTTTTATATTTTTAGCTGTATTGAGCTGTCATTTAACCCCAAACTGCTATAAAAACAAACAAGGAAGAGGGAGGTGGGAAAATATTTTTCTATCACAGATCTGACAGCAAGGGTTTGGCAAACTTTTTCTCTAAAGGGCTTTATACAAAACATTTTTTGCTTCATAGGCTAAATGGCAAAATCAGGGTTCCTATATGGAGACTTTGAGGTGTGGTGTTAGAGAAGTTTCTGAACATCCCATGGACTACCAAAAGAACAGATATGTCTTGGACAAAGTACAGTCAGAGTCCTCCTTGGAGGCAAAGATGACAAAAAAGCTTTGTCTCACATACTTTGGGCATTTTGTTAGAAAAGGTTATTCCTTGGAGAAGAGTATCATGCTTAGAAAGGTGGGAGACTGGTAAAAGAGAGAACAGCCTCAACCATATGATTGACACAGTGACTGCTGCAATGTGCTTGAGTATGTCAGAGATGATGAGGATGGCACAGGGCTCAGATCTGTTTTTCAGAGAGTCACTATGAGTCATACTCAACTCAATGGCCCCTAACAACATAAGGAGATATATATTCAAAGAAAATAAACCTACATTTCTAAATTAAAATTTCAAAATATAAAAATAATAATAAAGACTATATCTATGGAATTTATCTTTCAATATGACTTTTCCTAGCTATTATTTGACTTTTCTATGTAGATGGAAAGGGGCATGTTAGTCTATGAGGATTGACCAGTCTCAACAATCTACAAGGGGACTGGCTAGTCTCACCATTGAATTGAGAAAGGCAGCAGGAGAAATGCACAAATATTATGGTGCCATTGAAAAGAAAGTAAGACAATGTATGACACTCTTCCTGCTCCAGCTACACCTACGGCAGCTACACCTATGGCTGAACTGGAGACCTGATGTGAGATTGGACTTTGAGGAGGGGAGAGCCAATACTGGCAGGACGGAGAACTTTGTTGAGCAACTGGGTTGGGAAGCCAATACTGGTAACTCTGCTGGACAACTGGGGATGGGAAGCCAATATTGGCAGGACTAAGAATTTGGCAACACTAAGCTGTGAGGCTTGAGGATGAGATGCCTGTGTGCACATTTCTGGAGCTATTTTGACTGTGTTCTGTTATGAATCTGTATTATAACTTTTTTACTTCCCCAATATGTGATCTATGAGCTACTGCATCAGCATTTGGACCCAGCAAAGCAGTAAGACTGGTGTTGAGATGAGTAGAAGGAGATAAGGGAGTGTGGGGGACATGTTTCACTTCACGGGAATTTTGTGTTATTAATGGAGAATTAACAATTCTCCTTTGTGAAGTCAGTATAGGTCAGATATGGTCAACCTACATGGCCGTTGTCCTTTTTATAATACCCATTGCCATGGAGTCTGAATCAACTCACAGCTTATCCTCCAGCAGGCTTCCAAAGCTACAAATGATATGGGATATTATGAGAGATTATCCATCTTTCTTCTGGGAAGTCACTGGTGAGTTTGAGTCACCAGAGGCCTTCAGTATTAGTAACACAACTCCTTACAGACTATACTACCTGAGCTTCCTTAGATCTTAGTAACTCTTTCAGCCTAGAACTAAACTCAACTCAGTGGATCAACTTTTAGCCAAAAAACAAATGGCATGCTTATAAAGGTGAACAGTAATACCTTAGAATAATCAATTATAGAAAATTAAAAGGACAGTATTTATTTGCCCAGGAAGAAAGTACAGAGGGCTGGAAGAAATGGAACATAAATGTGAATAGAAATTAAAATCATAGGTAGGAAGTAAAAAGTGTGTTATTACAATGTGGGAAATGTCCATGATTAATGTCATAAAAGGAAATTTTTATGAATGATTGAATAGAAAACAAATATGCCCTGTATACTCTCACTCAAAGTACAATGAAATGTTTAAAACCAAATGTAACAACAACCAAAAAAATAGATCTTAGTAAGAAAAACAAACTTAAGGTGGAATATCTTTTCACTTTAGCTCTCCTTATTATCAAAATCAGATGCAAATATTTATTTGTCAATGATCTGTAAAGAGCCTTCTCTAGGAACATTTTTTTAAGAAATAAAAAAAACAACAAAAAACAAACCACCCCCACACACAACCACACAAGCTTCAAAACCAAACTGATTGCAATCAATTCTTTCAATGATCTGACTAGGGAATTCTATAGGCATGGTCTCTAAGGAGCTGTGCTGCTAACCCAAAGTTCACACTTCTCTAGATGTTTGAATTTATCAATTACCCCACGGGAGAAAGATGGGAAATCTCCTTCCATGTGATTTATAGCCTCAAAAGCTTGCTGGAGGGTCAGTTATAAGTTAGTTTTGACTTAATGGCACATAATAACAACCTATTGTCAGAAAGCTTTGTGAGTTTGTCCAACTAAATCGTTTTTACTGCTCAACACATTTCTTCCCTCCTAATCAGCTGCAACATAATACAGAAGATTCTATTTGAATTTGTACTGAAAATTTCCCTAACTTGTCTGAAAAATATCCTCTGCTATAGTTTTCCATGTAGACCACTATAAGTACCAATTCTTCAGTCTCTTTTAATTCATCACGATCTACCCAAACACACAACTGAGTAATCAAGTAACATCTGTTGCTTCAAGAGTCAAAGTTGCTTGAAGTTATACAACTTAATTGTTTAATTGACTACTGATGTAATTCTAAATGTTCTCAAATCTTGAAGCACTTGTTCTTTCTGAAAGGCTAATGGTCTGTAACAAGTTTATCTTCTCTGGGCCAATTTCTTCAGCTGCTACAATCAGATATGATTCAATTAACTCATCCTTGATAAAAAGCTTTCTTCCTTGTTGCCAATAAATTATAAACTTCCCTTGGTTATAGCCTCATTTTGGTTTTTGTTTGCTTATTAAAAAAAAATCACTAAGATGAAGTATTTTACTTTAAATATCCTAATTATTTTCTGGTCATAGCTTTCCTAAGAGTTAGGAATACTGAGAGAGTGGTTAATATGATGTTTATACACACACACACACACATACATATATACATACTGCATTTATATATATACACACACACTACATATACACACACACACTACATTTTCTTAGCACAACAGTGCCTGGTGTTATAAACCAACTGCACTAGATAAGTAACCTAAAGAAGCTCTGACAACATAGTCCATAGGAATTGCACTGCTGGCCCAAAGGTGGTGCCTCTCTGGTGGTGTGGATTCCACTAGAAGTTCGAGTATATTTGAGATTGTGAGGTTGGTACAGACAGGACAGGTAGACTGTTCACAGGGTCACTGTTGTCATATTCTACTTGATAGCATCTAGAAACAACAACAGAGGCTTCATAGAAGAACAATAAGTAATTTCCTATAGAGCAGTTTATGACTTCCAAAAACCACTGGTGAATCAGCTATGAGTTTCTTTCAGCTCAGTGTCAATAAGAGAGTAAAGATTAGCCTAAAGACAGATGATTTTCACTCACCCAGCCACATCTCATGATGCCACAAAGGCTTGACATTTTCCTAAATACTATAGCCAAAAAATCCTAAAGCTACAACTGAGTCAAAGTTGCTCTGTAAAACTCTCTGTAACAGAGACAGCATGAGCTAGAATTTACTTGACAACAATGAGTTTCATATTTTTTGTTATTTCTAATCGCAGCTACAGTGTAAATATACATAAGAAACATAATACTTTGCCACTTAATCTGATAACAAACTAACTTACCTGTTTTTGTTTTGATATAAATATGCTTTAACAATGAAAAATAAATATTATATCAAATACAAAGTATGTGGTAAATACAAAGTAAATACTGATACACAATGCACTCAAAACATTTAGTTCTAACTGCATCACTGATTTATATAGTACAATAAGTTATATTTGAAACAGTCACAGATGTTTATAGGAAGAACTATGGCTATGTTTGAATAAAACTTTATTTAAGAGAACTGAAATTTGAATTTTTCACTTTTTTGTGTTACAAATTATTCTTCCTCCGATCTTTCTTCCAACCATTTAAAAATTAAAAAAAAAAAAAACAAACAATACCTGTGTGGCAAAAGAGGATCAATTCTTAAATATATCATTTAATTGGAGTTTTTGGTAAATCAGAACAAGTGCATATAGTTTTTATTTAACCTTTACCCATAGCCTTCAATTGAAGTCCTACTCAGAGTACACCCTCCCATCAGGTTTCTGAGGCTGTAAATCTTTACTGGAGGAGACTGTGCATCCTTCTTCAGAATGGCTAGTGGATTAAAACTGCCAGCCTTGTAAGTTATTGCCAAGTAAGTTATTCACTATGCAGTCAGAACCCTTATTTTAGCACATGAAAAGGCTAAAGCTTTCTCCACGATATTAAAAAGTTGCACATGTAGCAAATGAAAGTGAATGTGATGCACAATTTGTTGTAAACAGAAGTTGATTCAGTCTTTTCAAAGAAGGGGAAAATTTACCGAAGTCAGTCAGACATTCATAAACCAGGAACTGCCTGTACCATTCTTAGTTCACTTGATTTAATAAAAACCCAAGCAGCAAGTTTTATTTGACCCATTCCATGTATCAGCCTCCAAAAAAGAATAAGGATATTACTAAATTTAGTGTTATTTAAAAAGCCAAGAAACGTATTTAAACACATTCCTACAGAGGTATAAATAGAACCAGAAAGAGTAAATGGTAACTTCACCATTATAAAGTTTTACACCACCACTCATTGAAGATTATATGTACAAGTAAAAAAATCAACACTTCTAATAATCATTAATTTTATTTTTCTTCAGTTTCTCTCTTGCCTTGTTCTGATACATCCCACTTACCCACTCTCTACTGAACATATTCTCTATTGCACAGAAGCTGCTACTACATCTGTACTTCCACTGCATCATCAGGTCTTTGCAGCACTTCTAAGTGCTTTCATAACTGATTAAAATGTAAATGATTAAGAAAGAAGCAAGTCTTAGCTGCACTGCAATTCCAGAGCTATGTGGTTCGAATTCACCAGATGCTCTGCTGTAAAAGGAGGGGCAATCTCCTGCTGTACCAGTCAGATTGAATGTGACGGTACACACACACACAAAATAATAAAACTAAGGAAAAAAAAAAGAAAGAAGCAAGTCGTTCTTTCTCCCCTATCAACTGACAAATGAGTATTGTGGGGGCAAAACAAGTATCTTAGTTGTCTCTCTCTTTGGGGTTTTTTTAATTAGCAGTGCAAAACACTATTGTTGTCTGTTTGGCTGAATAAAGGTAGAGTAGAGGAAGTTCCTGGGTTATAACATCTGACTTAAAGACAAAAACTATTTGCCATGTAATATTATGCAAATTCACTCTCAATTTAAAATGACGGAACCAATCCCTACTCCAAATTCTTCATCACAGTCATCTTCACTTGCTACATGTACAGTTTTAAAATCACTGAAAAGACTTGGAGCCTTTTCAAAGCTAAATAAAAACTATCTGCACCTGTTTCAACTCATCTATAATTCACAACATAGTTCAGAATAGATTTTGTTTGTAAATCTTGGACAGCCATATAAGAATTTCTGTTTACACTAATCGATTGGCTATTATCAACTCAAATTCCTTTCCAAATATTCTGCTTTCGTAGCTTCCTTTCCATACCTAGTTATTCCAATATATGACACTTCTTGCTTGTTATCATTGTTAACCAGTGAAAGCCCAAGACTGTGGAGAGAGAACGTGACTTCATGATCAGCTTGTTCCATTTCTTCTGCTTGCCGTGCTTTGGAAACCAAGGCAACATCATCGGTGAAAAGCAAAACTCTCTGGCGTCCATCAAGGAATGACACCCAATGTATCTGGATATTTGCATCATATGGAAACTGTCCACATTCATCCTGAGAGGAAAAAGACAACATTTCACTAACTCACAAACATTAGGTTTTTATTACATAAAATTGAGCTACACAGAGAAAGGTCAGAAAATAAGACATAAAAATGATGGAGATAACTAACATTAAAGGGACAAATTAAAACTCTATTCTATTTTAAAATATATCAATTATTATTTTTGACAAATAATTAATAGTGAGGAATTTTTATACCTTTGAGTTATCTAGTTAGCTCAAAACACATTTACAGTAACAATATACTTCATTAACACTAATGCCATATGATGCTTACTTGTCTACAAATTACAAAATTATTCAGATGTCAACCAGATGAGTAACTCCTAGAAAAACCAACCTAATTTAATCCCAATAATTTATAAGATCAAAAATATTTAAATTGCACTGACAGTCAAACGACAGTGATCTTTTTACACCAAATTTCATTAAGAATCCTCTCACCTAAAGATTTCTAGAGCAATTAGAAATGCAGAGTTTGATTTGGTTAGTGTTTTCAGAGAAAAGATAATAGTTAGTGTTTGGGGCAACACTTAAATATAACAAGAGTTCAATTCATCTGGCAGTGCAAACACCTACTCTGTGTAAGTCACTACATCAATGCTGAGAATTAAAAAAACAATATGACATGGTCTTGCCTATATGTCCTGGAAAAAAAAAAATCAGTCATAAGAGAAATCAAAGAAGATAATTTATATTTAATAAAAACCTTAAAATACTCATTTTCTCTAATAATACTTGACATGTCAAATGAAAGAGACTAAAAATATATATGGTAACTAATATATGTCTGTTCCTTCTGGTTGTAAAAATAATTTAACGTTATTGTAAAAAGTTTACAAAAGAGAAAAAAGTACAAAGCAGCAATAAAGGCCATCTTCTTGTTGCTGTTACCTGTCATACAAATGGCTCCAAGTCACAGTGAATCTTGACAATCTATAGCCCCATAATCCAAACCAACCCATAGTGATTTTTAATATATACTGACTTCCAGCACTATTCTGCCAAATACATAAGTAGTGTGACATAGCTGGAATAATGTTTTATCTATAATTTTATTTCCTCATTTCTGTTGTTGGGTGCCACTGAGTCAGTTCTGTCTCAAAGCGACCCTACATTCTACAGGATGAAATAGTGCCTGGTCCTATGCCATTGTCAGAACTTGGGTTTAAGTTCAATGTTGCAGTCACAGTGTGAATCCTTCCCTGTCAGGATCATCCTCTTTTTTGCAGACCTTCAACTTTATCAAGCATGATGTCCTTCTCTAAGAGTTGGCTCTCTTGATAACATGTCCAAAGTACATGAGACAAAGTCTTGCCATCCCTGCTTCAAAGGAGCACACTGACTACTCTTTCCAAGAAAGATCTGATTATGGTATGTAGTACATTTACCATCAAAAAGTAAAGGCATCAATTGTTAGGTCTCTGTTATTCACTGTCCACCTTTTGTAAATATTATCAGGCAACAGAAAAGAATTCTGAGGTCAGGTACAACTTTGCTTTCAAAGTGACATCTTTGGTCTTTAGCATGTTAAGGTTTTCTGAAAGATAACATAATGTGATTTCATTTTCTGCCTGCTATTTTTACAGGCATATCATATGGATTTAAAGAAAATGATATCTTGAATATCCCAGTATCTTTTTCAGTTTGTCATGACGTTGCTCACTGGTCTACTTATGTTCATTTTTATTACTGTCATATTTTTAATTAATAAAATACATAACAATGCTCAAGGAAATATGCTGGGAAAATCCCACAGCCAACACTAATATACAATGTTTAATATTTTTTTAGTCTTAGAATTTTTCTCTATTAAAAAAAAGTTTTTAAAAGTGCTTCTGGTTATTGTTAAGTGTTTGTTGTAGTGTGTTGTAGCTAGGTGTCATTGAGTCGAATATGATTCATAGCGACCCTATAAACAAAAGATCTGAACCCTGTTCTATCCTGAGCCATTCTCACATTTCCACAAGAGCCCATAGCAGCAGTCACCATGTAAATCTACCTGGTACAGAGTCTTCCCCTCCTTCTCCGACCCTCTATCCTTCCCAGAATTGTGTCCCTGTCCAAGGAATAGCCCCTCCTAACAACATATCCAAAGTATGTGAGCCATCATTCTTGCCTCCAAAGAGGACTCTGGCTGGACCTTTTCCAAGACATATCTGGTTGTTCTCTTAGCCATCCATAGGATATTATCCAGTGCTCTTTTTAACACCACAGCTCAAAAGAGTCAATTCTTTTTCTGTCATCCATATTCATTGTCCAGCTCTCTGATACAAGTGATCAGAAAGACTATGGCCTGCATCAGATGCACCTTTGTCCTCAAACTGACATTATTATTCCTCAAAAATTGGAGAGGTCTCTAACTGCAGATTTTTCCCAGTGTAAGGTGTCTCCTTATTTCCAGACTGCTGGTACTCATGGTGTTAAATGTGTAAAAAGTGTAAAATTGCTTAACTGGTCTTTATTTATTTGGCCATGATTCAGGAGAGCTGATTTTTTAAAATTAGAAATAAATAATTTAAGTTGGTCTAAAATGAAATATGAATATAAATTATTTCTCTCTAAAGACCAAGAGTTAATGAATCTAAAAATATCTCTAACTCAACTTTACTTCATCCATTTTGTCTACCTCCCTCACCATCAGGGTACCCACAGCACACACATTAACATCACAAGTTACCTTCAACAGATCATGTTCCCCAACACTTGCTGCATAACTCCATGTAAGTTTTCTGGTACCAGTAGGATCTGCCCAAGCAAAAAGTCTAACTTGTTTTGGCAGCAACACCATTTCTTCCTGTGATCCACTGAAACACAATTGACAAAAGGAAGACTAAAATAGTTTGGCCTTAAAAAATCAGAGTTGTTTTTGTATTGAGCCTTGTATTGAGAAGCATTAAACAGTCTCAACTAATGAAACAACTATGTCCAAAAAAGAAATAAGTTTTCTAGTCAACTAACAGGTACGAAGCTTAAAGAAAGAAAATATTGTCCTTTTTAAAATAGACTCTGAATTTACCCATCCATACAGGCTAAATCCAACAGAGTTCATTAGGTAATTATAGCAGAAATCATTTATAAAAGTAAGGCTGAGAATAGTAAGTACTTTGAATGGCAGAAAAACTTCCTTCATATTACTAAAATTTAATGTTTTTTTAATCAAATAAAATGCATAAGAAATATTATGGGTTTCAACCTAAATAAAATGAGCCCATACTGTTGCTTTAAAGTGTGGTCCTGGGGACCAGAAGCACCAGCAATTGTTAAGTATGTGCTGGAAATACCAGGCCCTGTATTTTAGAACTGAATAAATTTTTCTGCTACCAAATCAAAGTCAATGCCTTGGAGTCAGAATTAACTCATAGCTGACCTTCAAGCAAATGTCTGAAACTTTAAGTCATAGGGAAAGAGACTGCCCATCTTTCTCCCACAGAGCTGAGTTGTGTGTGTTTAGTATATATATGGAATCTATATAAAACATTTATATTTTATAATTTAAGGGTTTAAGATTATGAATAGCATTATACCAGCCAAATAACAGCACATGCTAAAATAACAGAACATATAAGATACATTCAACATAACTATCTACTTAACTATCTTTGTAAAAATTTTATTCTACCCCAATAAAGGGAGCTCTGGTGGCCTCGGGGCAAGAAGTTGTGGTGCAATCTCAAAGGCACATGGTTCCAGGCTCTGCAGGTGAAGGATGGGCAGTCTCCTCCCACGTAATTAACTGCCTCTGAAAAGCTGCTTAGAGGGTCAGCTATGGGTCAGTTCCAACTCTATGGTAAACAACAACAACAACCCCTAGTAAAAAAACCAAAATAACTTAGTTACAGAATTATAAAGAGGTTCACTGAGGATCACCACATTACCAAGAAAAGATAATAATAAAACAGATACACAATCTCTTTTTAGAATTCTTAAACTTACAAACTCCTCAAAGTGCTTGGTACTAAAATAATCTGATCACATCTGAATCAAAATGAAGTAAGACTATGAATAGTTATTATTTATCCCGTTTGATGTGACAATTCATAAATTTTGCTGCAGAAATAGTAATGGGGTAGATTACAGATAGTTTGAAAAACTGTTGGTATTAGTAACCAATAGTATATGCCCCAGATCACTTCTCTAAAATGCAAAAACATCTATCAAACACATCGAGCCCCAAGTTCTTGCTAGAACGGATTGGAAGGGCAGTGAAAGCAAAGTTACATTCTCCACTGTTTCTCTTTCCTCATACCTTTGTTTATAAGAGAGCACGTCCCACGGTGTATGGTTTATTATGAGAGCAGGTGCAGACCCCTCATGATAATCAGAAAAAGTTATCACAGTTGAATGCTCAGCAGTGTTGACATCCACCAAGATACCACCATTCTATCAGAGAAAAAAAATAAAGTTGGTCGAAGTACTTGTTTAACTTATAATAAATTTGAATTTTAAATCAGTCATGCAGACACAAAAGTTTTGCTAAGATTTTACTGAAAAGTAAGCTTGTCCTGACCTCTTGGGAATATAAATGACATTAAATACTAATATAGTAAGCTCTGATGGTCACTAGTCTAGTGGTAATAAGCTGTGCTGCAATCCCAAAGGCCCACAGTTCAAATCTACCAGCTGCTCTGTTATAGAAGGATGGGCAATCTCCTTCTTTGTGTTTTACAGCTTCTGAAAACCCACTGGAAGGTCAGCTATGAGTCAGTTATGACTCAACAGCACACAACAGTAACATACTAATAGAGAAACACTTCCAAACTACTGGTGTTTAAGTTCTTTATAACACAAAGCAAATTTTAGAGTTATTTTAAAATATTACAGCTTACCAAATCTTCTAAACTCAATAAAGTGCCATTGTCCTGGCGGTTATAAAAGAATGGTTTAGATGATCCTTCAAAGCCCACGACTCTCACACAAAGTTTTCCTGACAAATTTTCAGGCCAAAATGGAAGGCACTGTAAGTACAAAAGTTAACCTTGAAAAAACACTATAGCATAGAACAGACATTGATTCACTATGTTCTTAATTCAAAATGTAATAATTTATTACTACTTTTTTTTTAAATTATGCTCTTGCATGTTCTCCCTCTTTGATTTGGAGACCACACTGCTCTGAGTACCAGTATCCAAGATCCAGCTGAGAAATTACTGAGACCTTAATATCCACATCCAGGATATTACTCCACTATACCAGCCTTAATTCTCAGCTGGAATGCTTTAACATCCACCCAGGGCCCCATCCTGCCATGCCACAGGCCTCAAATGGATCTAGTAACATAAAATTCATATGCCTGATTTGCTGTGAGAAATAAAACACTTATCTGTCAGTTTGTTGGACTGAAGAAATGATCTTTTTTTTAAATCTTTTAACAGTTACATAGTACATGTGAATATATCAACTTAGTCTAAGAAACTCTGAAATGTACAAAATAATAAATCAATAGTATAGCTTCAAACATCATATTTAGGCAGGTAAAAACATCTCCTTTTAACCAGTCATGAAACAGGAACACAAGATACAAAATATAAAATGTAGGAACAATCTTAATATTGCTAATTACTTTATTGTTGTTGTTAGGTCCCTCTGCGGCACCTGTGACTGAAAGTAGCACTGTATGTACAGTAGCTCTGAACCCTGTCCTAATCTGAGTCAATCTCACCATCTCTGACAAACCAGCCCCCAAAGCTCCAGTTACAGTGTGAATCCATCTCATTCACCTTTCCAAGCATGATGTCCATCGCCAAGGACTGGTCCTTGCTGGCAACATGCCCAAAGTATATGAGACGGAGCCTCAAAATCTTTGCCTCCGATAAAGCTCATTGATTTCACCTTCTCAAAGACAGATCTGTTGGTTTTTTTGACAGTCCATGGTATGTTCAACTATTCTCCAGCACCACAACACAAAGGCATTGATCCTCCATCTTTCATCTTTAGTCATTGTCCAGATCTTTGTTGCATAAAAAGTCTTTCTGAAGACCATGTCCTTAATCAGGTGCACTTTAGTCTCTAGAATGACACTGATGCTCATCAGCACTCTGGTGAGGTCTCTGACAGCAGATTTTCCTAATGTAACTTGTCTTTTGACTTCTTGACTACTGATGCCAAGAGAGTTGATTGTGGAGCTGAGCAAGCTGAAATTGTTAACAATCTCAATCCCTTCTCCACCTATATGCTGCCAATTGGCTCAGTGCTGAGAATCTTTGTTTTCTTGATGTGAGCTTCCATTCACGTAGGAGACTGAAGACTTTGACCTTCGGTAAATCCTTCAAGTTTTCCTCATTTCCAGAAAGTTTGTGTTATCTGCATAGTTCAGGTTGTCCAACTCTGATGCAACATGACTCTTCATAGAATCTAGCTTCCTGGATGATCTTTTCTGCATATAGAAAGGTATGGAGACTGCATCTAAATTCCAAAATCAATCTCCACAATAGTCTACATGTTTCCTACTGCCAAAGGGGCCCTTTAGAGTAGTGAGAGAAGATCTTCACCTTGAAACCTAGAGCATCCCTTTTCAGCAGGAAGTAGCTAAGAGAATACGCCATCCCCTTTTCCTTATGAATCAGAGTGAAGTCTTTCTCAGGGAGGAGTGATAGGAAATGGCAAAGGACCCACTGACAAAGGAGATTAATCAGAACTGGTTTTGACAAGCACTGTGGCAATGGGTATGGGGGTATTGTGTACCAGGAAGGAGTGTTTCTTCTACTTTTGAAAGAGAGGAGCGAAGTTGGGGGGGAGGGGGGAGAGAAGTGCAGCAATGAATGAATGGAAATCCAAAATCTCTGTAAATGCTCATTAAAATTATTTTTAAAAAAACAAAAACAAAACCAAAAACAAAGAGACTTTCAAGGAGGAAAAAAAAAGAGAGGCACAAACTGGGCAGGGGGGTACAGAAAACAGTGCAATAATGAATGAATGGAAATAAATCTCTGTAAATGCTCATTAAAATTAATAATGATTTTTTTAAAAAAAGAAAGGTATGGAGACAAGGTTGTATCCCTTATGGCTTCCTTCCCTGTTTTTGAATCATGCAGTGTTCTCCTGCACTGTTGAGGACTGCCTTCTGGTCCAAGTATGTCCATGAGCACAATCAAGTGTTCTGGGATTCCCATTCTTCTCAAGGTTAGTCACAGTTTATTGTGATCCAGTCAAATGCGTAGTCAATCAAAACCAGACAGACATTCCTCTGGTACTCTCTGCTTTGAGCCAAGATCCATCTGACATTGACTAAGATGTCCCTAGTGCCTCTTCTAAATCCAGCTTGTACTGCTGTCAGTTCTCTGTTGATGTACTCTTATATTTTTTATTTAAAAAAATTATTTTCTATTTGCATATAAAATTAATATACATTGTGTTTTATTTATGTTCATTGTGTTTCACACATTCCTTCATTCACATTGTGTTTAAAACGATCATTAAGACAAAACTAAGTATTATAACAAAATGAGCAAAGAGCTAGCATCAGAAAATCAAAAGGAAGAACTTGCTCAGGACATCTTAAGAAATGAAAAGAACTGAGGAACAAATTAAAATCTCCAATTGCAATACTTAAAGATGGTATGAGCAAAACCTGGAATGATTCAGAAAGCATCAAAAGATAAAAGGAATGCATAGAATCACTTTATCAAAAAGAATTGTCTGACACAGACCATTTCAGAATGTAGCATCTGACCAAGAACAAATGGTAATAAAGGTTCAAGCTGATCTGAAAGAATTGACAAAGATTATGGCCCCAAGAATGGATGGAATACCAACTGATATATTTCAACAATCAAATGCAACCCTGGATATACTCACCAAGTTATGCTAAAAAATCTAGGGACAGATACCTGGCTGACTGACTGGAAGAGATTTCTATTTATTTCCATTCCAAAAAAGGGTGATCCAACAGGATGTTGAAATTATCAAACAAAATCATTAATATTACATGCAAACAAAATTTTGCTGAATATTATCCAAAAACACCTGGAAAAGTACATTAACAAAGAACAGCCAGAAATACAAACAGGGTTTAGGTAAGGCTGTGACATTAGGGCTATCATAACTGATTCAGATAGATCTTAGCTGAAAGCAGAGTCCCAGAAGGACGTCTATTTCTGTTTTATCAACCATACAAAGGCATTTGGCTGTGTGGGTCACAACAAATTATGGCTAACATTAAGAAGAATGAGAATTCCAGGACAAATGATCGTGCTTCTGCAAAACCTACACCTAAACCAAGAAGCTATTGTCTGAACAGAGCAAGAAAACACAGCATGGTTCAAAATTAGGGAAGAAGAACATGAGGATGCATCCTGTCTCCATACAATTTTTCAATCAATACGCAGAAGAGATTATTTAGGAGGTTGGATTTAAGAAGAATGTGGCATTAGGATTGGAGGAAGACTCACCAACAACCTACATTATACAGATGACATAATCCTGTTTGCCACAAGTGAGGAGGACTTGAAGCCCTTGCTACAGAAGGCCAAAGACTAAAGCCTTCAATATGGATGAAACCTCAATGTGTACGAAAAAAATAATACTCACCACTGGACCGACAAGCAACATCACAAAAACATCATAAGGAAAAAAGATTGAAACTGTCAATGATTTCATCTAACATGGATACATAATCAACACCCTTGGTACCAGCAGTCAGGAAAACAGGGAACGTCTGCCATAAGGGATCTTTCTAAATCATTGAGGTACAGTGATATCACTTTAAAGACTAAGGTGCACCTGATTCAAATCATGATCTTTTCAATCACTTGCAATGCATTTCAGAGTTTGACAATGAATAAGGATGACAGAAAAATGGATGCCTTTGATGTATGGTGCTGAGTACTGAACATCCCGTGGATGGCTAAAAGAACATATGTATCTTGGACAAGTGTGGCCAGAGTGCTCCCTGGAGGCAAAGGTGCAAAATATTGTCTCACACATCTTGGGCATGTTGCTAGGAGAGACTATTCCTTGAAGCAGGACATCATGCTTGGAAAAGTGGAAGGCAGGCAAAATAGACCCTCAACTAGATAGACTGACACAGTGACTGCAGCAATGATCTCTGTGTGTCAGAGATAATGAGGATGGATCAGGATAGGATAGGTTCCAGATCTGTTGTTCATAGGGTTATTATGAGTTGTACTCAATTCAATGGCACCTGATACTAACAATTATCAAACCACATCAAAGATACAAGCATAATAAGCATATAATTGTTGCCAAATTTATGAAGTTAATTTTAAGTGCCTTGGAAAGATCATGTCTCATATAGACTGAAGTTTTTCATGTTGTAATTTGATCTTTGTTTTTGAGCCTGTTATCTGTAAAAATAATTTTAGAATCCTGTATTTTAGAGGTACAAAAGAATTACTACTCTAAAGATCAGCTAGTTTTAATGAAAATCAAATCACTGATGTTCTCGTAGCATCTGCCCTTCCTTACTGTCTCCCTCATTCTCTCCACTGTCTCAAATCCTATGAATCCTGGAAAGTTTAATTCAAACAGTCCCTCTCCTGGAAAACTTTTCCTGTTCATCTAGACCACACTGATCTTAACTCCTAATGGTTTTACTGACCTTAGGAAAAATGCTAAGATTCTGTTTCTTCTTCTAAAACATGAAGGGATGGGCTTGTTTGTGTTTTTTTTTAATTCCAAGGAAACATCTAGTTAAGCAATTTGAAATTCTATACCCAGCTTAAACTTGGCATTTACTATCTTTTTCTGCATGTATTAATACATATGAAATTCTAGCTCTAAAATAAGATTATAAGCTTTTTGAATATTGAGACATTATCCTGAAACAGAGAAAACTCATAGTACATTATCTCTATTTTTATATGCATACAAGAACAACTAGAAAATGAGTGTTTACCATCCAGCCTGGAATAGTGGTACCAACATTTTTTAAACATGTTTATGATAAAAAAAAATATTTCATTGCAGGATATATTACCACACACGGCCAAAAGCATTATGAGTATCTAAAAGATCAATGTAATTCTTACATATATAGCTATATCAATTTGTAAAGTTTAAAACCTACTTATATTAAAAGAAAAATCTACCTCTGAAGAGGCAATATAATTCCATTTGTTAGTTGGTATTGAGCCATCGGGTGCAATTTCACCAACTTCCAGTTCTAATGATGACTTGTTTGCAATGGTACAAAAGGGAGTCAGAGTAACTATTCGAGAAAGATTAAAGCTACTCATTTTGATGCTAACACCAACCTGTGAAAAAGAGACAATTTTATAATTCCTCAGCATTCTATTTAATTTGTAACATATACCACTCATTGCATATACCATGCATTGACAGATGACTTAAGACATTTTAAAATGAACATTTTTAAAAAAACAAAACACCATAAAACTACTGTAAGCCATACTTTACTACTATCATCTTAGTAGAGATAAAAATTTTGGCTCCCTTATTTGGATCCATCAGAAATAAACTCAAGAAATGACAATATATAGCTTCATTAATGAACACTTCCCATTTAAGATTTATCTGGTATACCTAATCTTTAAACAAAACACACATAAATCATCTTTTAATTAGTGTTAGACCGAATTTATAAATGTATTTATAAAGATATTAATAAAATAAGACAGACATTTCAAAATAGTAATAAAACAGGTTAATTGGTATCAAATATTCAAATTTTTATAGTAGTCAAATATAAGGTGTAAGGAATATTTGACCATTTGAGATTATTTATTACTTTGCAAGAGAGAGAGAGCAAGCTGTGGAATGGAAGCAGGATGCTAGCAGACTCCAAATATTTACTAAGCTTCTTAGATGGATTCAACTCATTGTCTTAAACCTCAAGAAATTCAAGCTTTTGATTTTGTGGCTATAGAAACAGTAAAGAATCTTCAACATATTTTGAATAGAAATATTTTTTTTAATTTTTATTTTATTATTTTTGTGTGAGTGTACCGTCAAATCAGATCTGACTGGTACAGGAGGAGATTGTCCCTCCTTCCCCGGCAGAGCATCTGGTGGATTCGAACCGTGAGCCTCTGGGATTGTAGTTGCAGCTCCTTACCACTAGGCCACCAGAGCTCCCCCGAATCGAAATATTTTTATCCCTTAGGAGCTGTCTGTTTTACAGAGTCATGGAAAAAGTTCATGGAATCAAAAAGGGGAAAAAAGAATTAGAACCTTACCAGGTATTCCATGTTGTTGGCAGGGCACTTCACACATCCATAACTTCCTACAGTATCCAATGAGAAACCATTGGACCAGGCACTCGTAGAAATTTTTAACTGTACCTATATTGGAGAATATATCATTTTAGTTAATGAAAAGGTGCTAAACAACCAAGAAATTTCTGTAATACCACAGGACACAGAAAATCATAATCAAAGGCATGGTACAAATGAATATCGCGTCCACAGAAAATTGCAAATCTAGAGGACATACAACAGTAACAGAGGTTTGACCTTCCTAGCTATGTAATGAGTACAGTGAATCTAAAGATATATACCAATTGTTTTAAAAGAATCATAATGAACATGAGATTTTCCAGTGTTAACCTTATGATATACAGTTATCAAGTTATCAAAGTTTTTGGACATTTAGAATTTATATATTTAAGTAACATTATCCAACAAATACTAGACAAAAGTAAATTGTAACAAGCAGAATCAAAGACTATGAGACACAGTTCATAATTGAAGAGTCTCCAACTAAACAGATAGGTTAAGAAATAAGTACAAGTAAGTATGATACAAGACTCTGTATGATAAAGCCAATACAAAGAAACACAAAATACCATACAGAATACAAGGTATAAAGTTTACTCTAGCTATAGGATTTAGGGAAAGAGACCTAACCATGTACCCATATTAACTCCACCCCTATTTACTCAACCATATTACAGCAAACCAAACGTCAGACATATGAACAGATAATTACAATACCATATGATAATCTAAGTGGTTCTAAATGTGTGGTCCCAAGACCACAGCATCAACATCACTAAGGACTTTGTTAGAAATGGAAATCTTCAGATCCTACTTGGCTCTACAAGAGTGCTGGTGGCGTAATGTGTTTTGTACTGTGCTGCTAACCAAAATGTCAGCAATTTGAATCCAACATCTGCTTCAAGTGAAAAACATGGGCAGTCTCCTCCTGTGAAGATTAAAGGCTCAGAAACCTACGAGTATCCATGAGTCATCAGAAGCAACTCAACAGCAGTGGGATTTTGACTTTCTGAATCAAATTCTGGAAGCAGAGTCCAGCAATCTTCTTTTGAAAGATCTTCAGGTGGTTATAACACACTGATGTTTGAAAACTGCTGCTCCAAGAAAACATGGATGGAACACCCAGTCCCACTTCCTTCAAATAGTAGGGAAATCTTCCATATATGTAAGGCAGGAAAATGCGAAAAAATGGACCTCAAAAAACAGGACAGGTGAGAAAGAGAAAAAGAGAGGAGAAGATGCATTCAAAGTAAAGAGTGATACAAATAGAAAGGCCTAGACAGATGCACTGGGGATCTTATGATAATCTATGTGGACCAGATTATAAAGGACTAAGCTCAGATATCCAGCTTTTCTCTCAAGCCACTAACAGTAACAGCAGCATCTTCTGAAAAGATATTTCATTGTAGGTGATTGTTGCCATTGGGGCTGTTGATCATTCTGCCACATAGAAACCCCATGTAAACCCTCATGTAGTTTTGGTGGCTCTCTTGTTTATGGAAGCAGATCACCAAGGTTTTTCTCCTAAAAAGCTGCTGGATGGGTTCAAAGTGCCGATTTTTCAGTTAGCAGTTACGTGCTTACCTGATGCATCACCTGTGCTTCTATCTGACATTATCTTAAAATGAATCATTTGAGGGTTACCAGAGAAAAAGTCACAGGTCAGGAAACTGTTTTTAGCTCCCAACCTTCCACTTAACGGCATATCTGAACTCCCCTCAAGCCCAATTCGTACCAATTATTTGCAGCTCACAGAGAGGTAAGGCAGAAAAGGCAATAATTTCCACATTCCAGGATTAGGAACTGACCTATATTTAACTTATTCTATGAATTAAAACTCACCTTATTTTTACTAAATATGTTCTTCTTCTTGAAAGAGAATAAAATGATATCCCTGAAATCAGCTGGATGTTTCACATGAATATCTTCTGCACGATACTGGAGGACCCTGGAGGTCTTATTGATTAGCCAATAGGGGCTAAAGACAGACAGTACCATCCGGCTACCAATGCGCCTGACATGGACTGACAAGTCAAGTGTCATCACTTCTGAGGAGTCAGCAGAAAAACACACAAGAAAAAATTCGGGAAGTGTATCATTTATGCGGATATGTCCGTTCCAATTTTTGCCCTGGTATTTCATCAGGACTAACTCCATTAATTCACCACTGATTCTTGAATGGAGAACATCAGCCGCACTGCCTTCTGCTAACTCATGGGTTTCTGCTGTTCCCTAAAAACAAACATTGGGTCTGCTTAGTGATTATTTTAATTTTGAAACAGTTAAAGTCACATTTTATACAAATGCTAAATAATCTACCAAATGGAGGATAAATGCTAAGTCTTCAACAAAATACCAGTTTACAAATTATGAATGTCTAATAATCAATAAAGACCAGAAAGAAAATATTATAAACAGGTAAAGACAGAAACTGTCCTTTAGAAATTAGCAATATACAGGTACAAGGTTGATCAAATATTGCAATTAGTTATATTAAGATATTTTAATTACTGTTACAAGATTAATAGTTTAATAAAATTATAATTAAAATGCATATGAATGATCAAATTAAAAACCATTATGATTTTAAAATTTAACTTTATCATTTTAAATTTTCATTCAAATAAAAAAAATCAGCTAAAAACAGGAAATTATCTTTTAGCTATGGGTCTTAAGTTGTTATTGTTGATTTTTAAAATCATTACTGGTTTTCATTCAATCACACACATATCTTTTATCTTTGAACACCAAAGACAATGTACTGTGCCATTATTTACCTCCTCCAACAGTCATAAGTTCTAAGAAAAAATAGACCCACATTAAGAGTTGAAGTCTGAATTCAGGACCCTTGTCTCTTGCCTACTGGAGCTATGTCATTATCTGAGCCTCTTTAATTGCCTGGATCTCTTTTTCATCAACTATTCATATATCATGCCTCCAGAAACTCTATAAACTTTGATAAATGTCAATAGTTGTAGAAGGGCTTCAGGCCTTCTGTTCATAGGGTTGCTATGAGTTGTACTAGACCAGTAGCAATCAACAACAAAATTCATATATTAATTCCATAAATTTCCACATGAATGAGATAAGGAAAATGATAGCAAACTATCCCAATAAGCTATCTAAATAAAGGATATTATTCCTTAAATGTATGACAGAAAAAATGAATTACGATTCCTTACTAAGTTCCTTTCATATAAATATTCATTTAACATAATTCATTTTAGTCTCTACAATTTGGGGATGGCTCATATAAAGCAAAGAGCATAATAAAAATGTTTCCAAATACTCTTTACAGATTTTTATATTTTAAAACTTAGTACATGGAAATTTAAAAGTACTTACCTCATTAATAGAAATTATTATTTATGATTTCTTGAGGCAGACAGTAATTGTTTTTATTTTTAAAATAACCTTGAGCCAAATAATTGTATCAACATGAAAATAAATGATTTATAAATTAAGTTAAAAATATTCTCTTGTTTGCTTTTTTCCTATCCTTTAGGTTAACACAATTTTGCTTTAAGTAATAAAAATTATCTGATCAATTTATGGCAGATCCAAGACAGTACAGAATGTTAGGGAGCAAAAAGTCAAGCTGCCTACAATTCCTTGCTCTATCTATAGAGATTTGGGACCCTGGGTAAGTCACAGAACTATTCTGTGACAGTTTCTACATCTGTAAACAGGTAAGTTAGTAGTACCTACCTTAGGGAGGAGTTAACACAAGTATTCAGAGCAGTGAAAAGCATATAGCACATTCTCTGCTGGTGTATGCTATCAGTAACAATATAAACAGTACAGAGTTATGTAAAACACTAGCTTCAAATAAAAATACAGTGAAACAAAACTAGAATCCACTGTGCCCAACAATATATGGGAGACACACCTCCAGTAAATATCTTAGTGAATATGGGAGAAGATTCCGCAAAGTAAGGGGAGGATAAAGATGAATAATGTAAGCTGGATCCCAGTCTTCTCCATGTGTACAGATATAGTTTAATTCATCAGGCAGAGCAGCTGTATTCACTATGAGAGGTAAGAAGTTGGCTTCTGCTGATGGACACTGCAGCATGCACCTGACTTCTTTGCTCCTGTGAAGTTCTTCCTTCCAGGAAATATAGGTGGTAGATGTTTGATACTGATCTTGTAAGATTCCAGCAGGCTGAATAAACAATTGACTTCTACAGGATAATAAAACAGAGGAAAAAGTTTTTATCTTGAAAAAAATAAGGACCTAATTATTTTTATACTCTACAAAGAAAGTATGAAAAAGCTAAGAAGAGGCAAAACAACTTGCTCAAGATCTTATAGCTAACTCCTAAAGTAAATTTCAAGCTGGAGGAGAAAAGGCATACTAGTCAACAAAGACAACTTTGAAAAGTAATTTCAAATACAAAGGCAATCTAAAAAAACAGACCTTTAAGTAATTCTGAAACATCAAAAATACAAGAAATTTCATTTACTAAATTCAATGAAAATAATACAAATGCATTTCCCTATTAACTAGATGTTCAAACAACTTTTATAACTCTTCAAATAATAAAGAGCTTTGTTCCCAGAAAATAGTTAACCAAGTCATAAAATTAAAATACATATTATGAATTTTTGAATGCTTAGTTTATGCAAGGAAGTATCTACCTATAAGAATCTAAAGGAACATGGAACTCCTCTTCAGGTCTGGCTACTCCAATGCACTCCAATAGCTTAACATTCTTAACAAACTTATAGATGATAAAGGCAATAGAGAAATGGTTTTTAATCTGTTGGGGGGAAAGATATGTAAGTTACATGATAAAAAATACACAAGAAAAACAATCACTTCTAGATCTAGTATGTTTCAAACCCAAGACTGGAAGATATTTTGCTTAACATTTTGAAAATGTTTTGCTTACTTAAATACTATAAATATTAAGGCTAATGTTTATGTGGCAGTCTATGATTACTGGGATATTCATATGCTCTGTATAATAAATGTTAATGTTCACTGCTAGTCTATATTGTAAATACTTATTTTACAAAGTTTCAATCACAATACTTTCTCCATTGCCATCTTCTTCCAATGACTATGTTACTACAAAGTAAAAGAACAAAGTATGTAAGAAAAGACAGCAAAGGAAATAGAAAAGTAGTACAATTCTGGTTTTGCCTGAAGGTGATACTAGCTAGAATCAATGCCAAACTAAGAAATAAAACTGCCCAAAATTTGGCAATTTTTTCTTTTATTTCTATCAATGTTATGTATAGAAGGAAAAGTTCTTTTGCTAACCACATACTAAAACTCAATGATACACAGAAAAAAGGAAGTAGGTAAGATCTTCAAAGTTTAACTGAAAATATATATGCACTTAAAGATGTTAGTTTTTCCCCAGAAGATGAAATACATTTCACTATTCTCCCAAACATACTCAAAACAGTATAAACCTAAATGGAATACTGAAAGAATAAAAAGTGTAATCCTATTTCACAACTAACCATAATTATCGTATTTCTCAGTTCAGAATCTTTAAGACTGTACAATAAAAATTTGTTCATTTCTAACACAGGAGACAACAAAAATGACCTTAAATTTGATCTTAAAATAATCTTAAATACTAGATCATCAAATATTTAAAATAAAGAATGCTACCTAAGGATTAAGTCATTTCAATCTAATTCTGAAGTTATTTCTGAGTAACAAGCACTAGTTAATGAAGAATTATTATATTCTTTAAGTACTGAGCTAAAAGATTTCCTATTTCTTGACATTCTTAAAGGGATACAAGTAACTTGACAATTTATTACCTGTAGAGGAGAGCGAAGGGTAATCACTTTATTGCCTTCTGTTGCATCAATCTGAACTAAGACAGAGTCAGAAAAACTGGCAGTGGGATTCCGTACATTATAAAGGCGCCGTCCAGGTCTGATAACAGGGATATTTGCAACTTCTGAGTATCCATGAGGAACTAAGAAAAAAATCGCAAAAGTTAATTTATCTCTATTTCTATATCTATAGCAGAATAATCACTGGCATCTCAAAATAATAAGTATTCTTCCTCATTATTAGAAATAATTACATTATCAAATACTTTTAAAAAAAAACCCAAAATCAATTATTATTAACTGGCCCAAAACAATTTCCCTTAACGTTTCAAATGTATTAAAATAAGTAAAATCTATCTTGATTACGGAGTTTATCTTTCAGTATGACTTTCCTAGCCATCTGAATCTGACCTGACCATGTAGATGGGCATGAATATGTGAATAGGGCATGTTATGAGCCATTCACAAGAGTTAGCTTTCCATTCCACAAGGGGATTGGCCAGTCTCAACAATTAACAAAGATACTAGCTAGGCTCACCAAGAAACTGAACAGCTCTAGGTGCAGAATTAGATCTTCTTCATCAATAAAGAAGAAAAAGAGTTTCCCTGCCCCAGTGAAGAAGAGGAAGTAAATATAGGATGCCTTTCTGGACCAGACATTCTTGCTCCAGATACTCCTATGGCAGCAACAGCCATGGCCAAACCAGAGACCTGATGTGAAATGAGACCTTGGGACTGCTACACCATGGAACCAGAGCTAAGAGCCTTGGCTCAAGCTTGGGAGGAAAAGCCAATATTGGCAGGACTTTTTAACAATAGCCTAAAGCTGTGAGGCTCAAGGCTGAGGTGCCTGTGAGCACATTTCAGGAGCCATTCTGACTGTATTCTGCTACTCACCTGGATTAGTAATTAACCTTTTGACTTCCCTAAAACAGTTCTGTGTGGTCTGTGAGCTACTGCATCAGATTTTGGACTGAGCTAAGCATTTAGATTGGTGCTGAGATGAGTAGAAAGAAGTACAGGATTGTGGGGGACATGTCTAACTTCACTGGTTTTGTGTTACTGATGCTATTGACAGACATGATTCCCCTTTGTGAAGCTGGTAAAGGTCAGCTATGGCCACGTCCACAAGGCCCTTGCTCTTTTTACAGTGTGCTTATTTAACTCTGTAGGAATTAATTCTCTTATAACTTTATAGCTTTCTTTCACTATTTTTTGGTAAATATGGCTAATATTTTAGGATTCTGATATCTTTTTTCAGAGGATGCTATGGGATAGTATTAGCTAAAAGCACAGATAATTTATTTTTCTAAGATACTTCTTAAATTAATGTAAGTCATCTCAAACTTAAAAGGAAACTAGTGTTTACCTACTATTTTAAGCAACTATTTGCCAACTATTTTAATTAAGATACATTTCTAATATTTCCATCATGGATCTGTGGGAGAATATATTTTTTAGAGTTTATTTATAAAAAATAAGCCCACACCAGTAATCCCAGAGACCCCCTTAAATTAAAGAAAATATAGCATACCAAAGGTTAGCGTGAAAAGGGAGCTTTCTTGACGGCTCAATACAGATAGTTTCCCTTGCCGTAAAGGTTCCATGCTGGTATACTCCAATTCCAAAGTCTGTCCAACAGCAACATCATAAATATCACTTTTCTCAGGGGAGCCCATGACTCTAAGATTACGATTCGGTTGAACCTTGATGGGAATGCCTAGTGCATTTTTCACTGTAAAAGGAGCCCTGTCCTTTAAAAAGTAGTCAAAAGTAGAAGCAGTGCCCTCAGAAAAACCCTGAAAGAGAACACAATAGTGCAAGAAAATTTTTGCAATGTGAGCATTCTTCTCAAAAACCATGGCTAGATGTTTTTTTAAAAAACAAACAAAAAAAGATCCACATTTAGTTTTTAAATTCTACTTGATCCTTATGAATCAGGGTGAAGTCTCTCTCAGGGAGGAGTGATAGGTAATGGCAAAGGACACACTGACAAAGGAGATTAATCAGAACTGGCTCTGACAAGCACTGTGGCAATTGGACAATTAAAACAGACTTTCAAGGGGGGGAAAAAGAGGAACGAACTGGGGGGGGGTGAGGGTAGAGAAAATAGTGCAACAATGAATGAATGGAAACCCAAAATCTCTGTAAATGTTCATTAAAATTAATAAAATTTAATTAAAAAAATCTACTTGAAATATTCCAACTAAGAGTGAAACATACTTTGGCTAAATTGTTAAAAACATTAAGGCAGCTTTTGGATATTGTCATATTCATTGTAACATCTGAAGAAATGTGAATTGCCATTTGTGGATCAGGAAGATAAATAAAGTCATCTCCTGGCATCAAACTTTTTTCCTGGACTGGGTTCTTCTTCACCTATGAGAAGAAATAATATAGCAAATGTTAGTTAATTGGTAATAAAATTATCCAGGAAACATTAAAATATGGAAACAGTATACAGAGTCACTGTACCAAAAGGAATTGGAGGACATAGAAGAATTTAATGAAACAACATATGAACAAGAGCCTGTGGTGATGAAGAAATTCAAGGTGCTCTGAAAGAATTGGCAAAAAACAATGCCCAGGAACTGATGGCATACCAATTGACATAGTTCAACAACAGACTCTGCCTTGGATGTGCTCACCAACTTGTGCCAGGATATCTGGAGGAAAACCACCTGGCCAACTGACTGAAAGAGATCTCTGTTTGTTCCCATTCCAAAGAAAGGTGACCTGACAGAGTGCGGAAATTATTGAACAATATCATTGATATCACATGCAAGTAAGATTCTGCTGAAGATTATCCAAAAACTACTGGAACAGTACATCAACAGAGAACTGACTGAAGTGCAGGCTGGGTTTAGAATAGCCTGTGGTGACAGGAATATTATAGCAAATGTTAGATGTGTCTTGGCTGAAAGCAGGGAGTACAGGAGGAATGTATAGCTGTGCTTCATTGTTTATGCAAAGGCATGTGACTGTGTGGATCACAACAAACTGTGGATGACTGTGAGAAGAATGGGAATCCCACTCTTGACTGTGCTTACATGAAACCTATACTTGGACCAGGAGGCAGTTGTCAGAACAGAGCAAGAAAACAACACTGCATGGTTCAAAATTGGGAAGAGTGTACACCATGGATGTGTCCTATCTCCATACCTTTTCAACATATATTCAGAATAGGTTATCTGGAAGGCTGGGCTCTATGGGAGAAATGTGGCATCAGGACTGGAGGAAAACTCATCAACAATGTGCGTTATGCAGATGGCACAACCCTGCTTGCTGAAACTAAGGAGGACCTGAGCACTTGCTGCAGAAGATCAAGGACTACAGCTTCCAATATGGATTGAAGCTCAACATCAAGAAAACAAAGATTAGTGCAACAATGAATGAGTGGAAGCCCAAAATCTCTGTAAATGTTTATGAAAATTAATAAA
>NW_006400014.1:3382750-3423695 GCF_000299155.1 Elephantulus edwardii
TAGTTTGCTTGGTTCCACAATCAACACTCTTGGTACCAGCAGCCAGTAAATCAAGAGATGAATTGCATTGGAAAAGTCTGATGTCAGAGACCTCTCTAAAGTACTGAAGAGCAACAATGTCATTCTGGAGACTAAGCTGAACCTGATCCAGGCCATAGTCTTTGAAATTACTTGCAATACATCAGAAAGCTGGACAATGACTAGGGATGATAGAAGGAGAATTGCCTTTGATCTGTGGTATTGGAGAAGAGTATTGAATATACCATAGACTGCTAGGAGAACAAACAGGTCGTCTTAGAGAGGGTAAAAGCAGGCTGCTCCTTGGAGACAAGGATTCTGAAGCTTCATCTGCCATACTTTGGAAATGTTGCAAGGTGGGTCCATTCCTTACAGAGGGACATCATGCTTGGGAGGGTAGAGGGACAGCACAAGAGAGAAAGACCCTCGGTGAGACAGATTGATTCAGGGATTGGGGTAATGGGGGTAGGTGTGTCAGAGACAATAAGATTGGCACAGTATAGAGCAGGGTTTAGGGCTGTTGTACACAGGGTTGCTATGAGTCGCAGGTGACATGACGGAACATAACAACAACAATAAGTAATAAAACTAAAATACTAAATAAACAGTTAAATTCTTCTAAATTGGCCACTTTACAATGACTCAAAAATGTCATTTTCAAAGCTATTTAGTGTCTCATTTAGCACATATAAGCGTTCTTTCTTTCAAGGGGAAATGTTTCAATTACACTATACAAACACTAAGTTATATAGCACAGATCAGCATTCTTTCTTTCAATCGATAGCTCATACATGGGGAAATGTTTCAATTACACTATGCAAACACTAAGTTATATTCTCAAAGTCAACTGCAATATTTTTCTCTTTTATATTCATTCCTCAGAGGACAGTTATTTATGCAGTGTTGCCTGACTAATTGAAGATTATAACTTGATACATGAGCTACAATGACTCTGAAGTCTAAACTGATCCTTATTATAGGTACCATCTGGAAATAACAGTTGTTGGAGTTTGTTCTGTATTGGTTTCTTCTTCTTCTTTCTCTCTTACTATTTTCCAGTAAGACCCCTAAATAAGGAGATGTGACAAACTTTCAAACATCAGTCATCAGTTTTCATCACAGATTGGATTCTCATAGCATTTCCAAAAATGTCTAAAATACTTATTATGCTCTTTATGCGAAAGAGGGGCAAGTCAGAAATATCACTTCTACTTTATTAAAATAATATGGGGACATAGGTTTAGTGATTTTCCATCTTTAAAATAAATATTTTAGTGCCTACTTCCAGTCAAAATCATGTTTCTATTAATCTCGAAGAAGGTGCTTTGACAAATAGGATTCTCAAGAAGTACTTTAAAGAGATAACACAAAAAAGTTTATAATCTAGAACAAAGAGTCACTTTCTTTTAACTTGGGACTACTTCACACACTCAAAAATCACTGAAGATTTCAAAGAGCTTCTCTTATGTTGATTATATCCATTAGTGCTTCCTATATTAAAAAATAAGTCTGAGAAAAGGATAAATATTTATTTTAAAATAATAATTACATTTTAAAATAAATAGTATTTTTAATGAAAAACAACTATAATCTTAAAAAAAATCACTAAATGGCATTAACTAACATCTGGTTTTGGAAAAGACAGGTGGATTTTCTTACCTGCATTTGGATTACATCTGTTACTATATCAAACTCAGGTATACTCTAGAATGAACTCCACTATACATTCATATCAGAAAAAGACTGAGTGTCTGAGTACTATTATTAAGAGTTTTGACTTTCTAAATACTATAAAAATACCTCAGAAATCTTAATGCACACTTTGAGAATCACTGGACAGAAAGACAGTCATAAATATGTGTAATTTTATACATGATATTCCATGGTTTCCTTACCTCAAGCTTTAATTTCCACTGTTTGTTCCCCTCTACTCTCTCGATCAGTGGCTCCCAGGCAGCGTGCGTCTCATTATAGTAGTGAACCTGGAAAGCCACACAAACAGAAGAATATTCCAGTTTTCAGTACAATGTATTTCTATAAGTAGTTTGTGGGGGGGGGGAATCCTAAGTAATTTAAAACAAAATAAATAAGTATGCAAACAGTCATTTTCAACTTTCACTTGAAGACATAAAATATACCTACAGATTTTATTTCTTTTGCTCTTTTACTTTATAAACATAAAAAAATCAATAATCAAAAGACTCTTTTAAAAATAATTACTAAATTACTTCTATTCATCAACACAGTGGAGGATTTTGTCTGTTCACATACATACAGACCTGCTATGATCATTAACAAGGGAAGAAAGGTCATTTTCTTAGTTGGCTCTGAAGGTACTAAATGGCACGTCCATACCTCTAGTGTCATGTCAGCAGTAGCAGCCATTAAGGAAGTCCAATTTTTAATAATTCCTGAAAACTTGGACTCTGCCAACAATAAAGGGACAGTTCGATGGCCCAGGCCACATTCCAAGGTAACCTGAACTGACTCCACAAGCACAGCACAGTTTTCCTCTATCAACAGATGATTCATGTCTTTGAAAGTTTCCGTTATTTCTGCTGCTGTTTCAACGCCCAGAAACCAGGAGTTATAATCATTTAGAGACTTGACACCCCAAAGATTTTCCAATTCCTTAGATGTATCTTTGGATTCATCTTCTTTGGACTTTGGAGACATAGCTGCCATGATTGTCATCACGGTATTAAGAATTATAGGTGAAATCTTAAAAAAAAAAGAAAAAATATTTTAGAATAAGTTCTGCCCAGATAAGAATTAATACATGAATATTCAAAAGTAAACATTTAGAAGTTTTCTTCTTTTTCATAGTCTCATTGCTGTTGAGTTGGAGTTGACTTAACAGTAGTTGGCCATCCAGTAAATTTTCCAAGGCTATAAACTGCATGGAAGAGAATGCCTGACTTTCTCCACTGCAGCTGCTGGTGTACCTGAATCTGGAGGTTAGCAGCACAACTCTCTACAGACTATGTCACCAGAACTGCCTATTTTAAGTGTCCACAATTCACTGTCATCAAGAAGCATTGGAACAATCTCATAGCTGACCCTTCAGCTGGTTTTCTGAGACTGAATCTCACAGGAGCTGAATGCCCATTCTTCTCCCTAAGAGAAACTGGTAGATGTGAATGACCTGTCTTTGAGTTGGCAGCACAACTCCTCACTGGAAGAGGCCAACAAACCTCTGCATTAAGTTTAACAATGTTAAATTCCTGATTAAGGAAAGTAGAGAAAACACATGAAATCAAGTGTAAAGTCAACTAAATATCAATATATTACTGATTTCCTCCCAGGTAACTCTGGAATTAAGTAACTCTTAGTATATATCAATATCCCATAACAAAACAAAAAAAGTGACTGTGCTGAATTCAGACCTCAAATGGCCTTGAATTACAGACTAGGACTTTCCAACGGGGTTTTTAAGGCTTTTAAGTCTTTGTAGAAGCAGACTTACATCTTTTACACAGTGACTGGTAAATTCAAAACTTTTGAGTTGAAGTCACCTTTCAGTTATTGCTTAACATGTTGCCACACACTTTTAAATTGACAATCGTGCTTAGAAACACATTTTTTCACTATAGCCATCATTTGTGGCAACCTGTTAATAACCAATGCCCACGATTCAGGGCAAAAGTGTTATATAAATGAAAAAAAAAAAAGAGATGTGGTTGATTTTTAAATTTATCACTAACTGCATTAACTGAACTAAAGTATGTAATGCTCACCAAGTTAAACATAGATGGCTTTGATTTTTCTTATTTTAAACATAATTCACATTTTATAAAGGTTTCATGAGAAAAAACTCGCAACACTTCCGTTGGGAAGTCCAGGAAGCACCACTGATTTCCCCTCACTGATAGATTCCATGATCTGCAATTTCTATTTCCTAGTACCTCTGACAGCTGCTGGTTTTCCCTACACCTGCTACTTTGCTTTAATTCTACGCTGACAATATTTTTCACGTCTCACCAGGAACCCCTAGGCCAACACTCCACACTGTCATAAGCGTATATTTTCTAAAAGTCTTTAGCAACTTATTATAACTATCATAATTCATTCAAATGCTCTTAGCTTAATATTACACCCAAGTGAAATCTTGCTTAAGATTATCAAACACAGCTAGAGAAGGACATTGACAGGGAACTACAGAAATTCAAGCCGGATTCAGAATAGACCATAGAACAAGGGATACCACTGCTGATGTCAGCTGACTGGCTGAAAGTAGAGACTAAAAGAAAGATGTTTCCTTGTGTTTTATGTATTATATAAAGGCATATATGACTGTGTGAATAATAATAAATTATGGATAACATTCAGAAAAAATAGGAATTTCAGAACACTTTATTGTGCTCATGCAGAACCTGTGTATGAAGCAAGCAGCAGTCATTCCAACCTAAGAAGGAGATACTGAAGGGTTAATACCAGGAGAAAAAGAAGTTAGCTTTTCTTGTGTGATTTAAAGTCTCAGAATCCAGTAGAGGGTCAGCTATGAGTCAGTTTCAACTTGACAGCAGTGAGTTTGAGTTTGGAATTGTATCTGTGATACCTTATGCATGCCTCTGGCAGCAAATGTCAGTAACTGATCATTTTTTTTCCTTCCACATACTTAAGTTTTTGAAAACAAGAACTATGTCTTTTCCCAATGTGTTAGCTAGAACATTTTTTTAATATAAAGAGTTCAATAAATGTTCGCTTAACAAATAAATATATTTATGTCCAAATAATTAGTAGGATAATTCTTAGAACCTAAGCCTGAGAGAAAGCGTATGCAAATTCAAGGAGTTCTTTGCCACTCTCATAAACTACTTTTGTAATTGTTGTTATGTGCCATTGAGTTGATTACAACTGCATAGCTATACATGATAGCCATGAACCCTGACTTATCTTGAGCCAATCTCACTGACTCCAGCACACTTACCCTATTACCCTAGTTATTGTGTCAACACATCTCATTCAGAGTCTCCTTCTTCTGTACTGATCTTCCAGCACACCGAGCATGATGACCTTTTCCATGGACTGGTCCCTTCTGGCAACAAGCCCAAAGTATGTGAGATGGAACTTGAAAATTCTTGTCTCCAAAGAGAAACTTGGTTTCATCATCTCCACAACAGACCTGTTTGTTCTCTTGGCAGTTCATGGCACGTTCAATGCTCTTCTCCAGCATTTTCTAACACAAAGGCATCAATTCTTCTGTCATTCTTAGTAATTTTCCAGCTCTCTGATGAATAGCAAGTAATTGCAAAGACCATGGCCTAGATCAGGCACCCCTTAGTCTCTAGACTGATATCATTGCCCTTTAGCACACTGGCGAGATCCTTGACAGCCGATTTTCCCAATGCAATTTGTCTTTTGATTTCCTGACTATTGGTGCCAAGAGTGTTGTTTGGGAGCCAAGCAAGCTGAAATTGTTAACAATCTCAATCTCCTCTACTTCTATCATGGCACTCTCAATTGGCCCAGTGGTGAGAACCTTTGTTTCTTGATGTTGAGCTTCAATCCATAAAAAACAAAACAAAACTACAGTCCTTGGCCTTTCTCAGCAAAGCTTTGGGTCTCCTTCAGTTTCAGAGAGAATGGCTATATCATCAACATAACACAGGTTGTTGATGAGTCTTCCTCCAATTTCAATGCCTCATTCCTCCTCATAAAGTTCAGCCTCCAAGAAGATCTGTTCTGCATATAGATTGAAAAGGTATGGAGACAGGATGCATCCCTGATGTACTCCTTTCCGGATTTTGAACTACGCAGTGTTTCTTTGCTCTGTTCTGATGACTGCTTACTGATCCAAGTGTAAGTTTCATATGAGCACAGTCAGGTGTGCTGGGATTACAATTCTTCTCAATGTTAGCCACAATTTGTTGTGATACACACAGTGAAATACCTTTGCATAGTAAATGAACACAGACATTCCACTTGTACTCTTGTTTTCAGCCAAGGTCCATACTACTTTAAGGTCTTTAAAATAAGTAAATCTGGAAATTTATTTCTAGAATACATCTGTTTTTATGACAAGTATTTTATAAGACAAATATATATTTCATCACATCATTAAATTAAAATTATGCTTCAAATAAAAGCCTAAAATAACTTACTATCAATAAACCAAAAGCCATCCTATTTCTCCATTATTTATTTCCTTCTCTTCCTAACCCAACTACACTCTTCCTTCAACCCATCCTTCCACATGAACACACAAATGACAGAAGAAAAATTATCCTGACATCTAAAAAATATTAAGGAATATATAATATTTACAAATAGAAATAAACATTTTCAATAAAGAAAAATATCTATATTAGAGGTATATCTCACTAGCATAGTACCCAGGTTATTAAAGTCACATTAAAAACTATAACTCCAAATATATAACTTTGCTAGAAAAAAATTTCTTTTCACCCAAAGAAGATAACAGACACTCACCTTAATTATACATTCTTTAACTGTGATATTTATATTTTGTTTCCCTGAGGCCCAGGCACATTTTTCCATAAATAAAGAGCAGGGCTGCAAGACCTAGAAACAAATATATTAAGTTCTTATTTTCATAGAAGGTCCATTATTTATGTAACATAGACAAACCATTCTTTACCAGAAAGTCTTTAATGACAACTTACTAAGAAAAGCAAAAAATAAAATAATTAACTGGAATTCTCTTTAAAGGACTTTTCTCAACCATGTTAAATCTGTCAATGTTGTTAAAGAACATAATCATTGCTGATAAGTTTCCTTAAGTCAAACCTTTAAGTAATAATGTATATTAGGTATGAGCAGTTTAAAATGTTTCCTTTTGATAATATATTTTTAAATGTCCTTCTATAAAGTCTATTTTTAGAAATCTAAAAAAATGAACCAAAGACCATATCAAAATAGATAAATGAAGTTTCTAGAGGAGTATGAGGCCAGTCTTGATATGATTATAAGGTCCTTTAGTATAAATTTCCAATTTCCAAACTCAATGATTTATCAAAACTATGAAGGAAGTATTCTTATATATTATCAAAGACATGAATAAAACACCTTTGCACCTAAAATGAATACTGATCACTACAGTTTAATTTTCACATAAAATAGGTTAGATACGTTATTAATTGGTTAATTAATTACTGAGTTTTTAATGAATGTGTATGGTATGATAAAAGATGACACTGCCAAAGTGTCAAAGTATTTCATGAAAAAAGTATAGACTATGCCTAACATTGCAGTTCTTTCTGCAAACTTTGTCCACAAATTTATTTTATTTAAAATAACATTGCAAATCAGTAATAACTTAATACGATCCATTTTTCACTAAAATCATCAATTTAGTATTTTAATAAATGTGTATATGTTAAATGCGCTGAATATAAAAACCATATTTTTCATTAATAACATGAAAGCACAATTGACACTAACTTATAATAATAGCAAAACATAAACTCTTTGGTCAAGTGAATCTAATTTGACCTTTTTACTCTAAGCTTAAAATGTTAATGTGCATTTCTTCATTCACTCAATAATATGCAGTATATAGTTTGATAAAAAAAGAAAATTACTAAAAAAGACTATTGGTTAGTACCAAAACTTCAAGCACTACTCAACATAAAAATATTAGTTTGAAAGGAAAGCTAGTCTGGAGGCAATCATCAGCTCAATAGTTAATAGCTGCCATTAAATCATTTAATATTCTAGAACTCAGTATCCACATTTATAAGCTCTCAGACTGGTAGGAAATCATCTCTAGGCTCTGCAGCTCTCTAACATTGTAGGATTATACAAATCAACCATTTCTGCCTTTCTTCAAGCTGAAGATAAAAGGGAATTCTTACCGTGGTAACGTTCTTCCCTCTCTTTTCTCTAAGAAAAGGACAAGCAAGCACTTTAAGGTCTCTCACAGAAGCCTCCATCATCTGTTCAAGTTTGGATGTTGACAAAGAGAAGTTACACTGGAACGAGGCTGCCAGAGCAGGAGCGTCTGCTTTTGTCAGGTTGGCAACAAACACCACTTCAGGATCTATAATCATGGCCTTTAAAGTCATGTTTGGTTTTACAGAGTCATCTGAAGAAATGAAAATAGGAAGTAAGGGAGCTTGAAAGTAAATCCTGTTACTTACTCCTGTTATCTTCAAATTGGTAGGTTTTTGCTAATATTCTACTATTACAGATGTTGGGAGAACAATATTAACAACTGCTTGATTAATATTAAAAGGTAAATGATTAATAACAAACACTGAATATATACAGAAGTAGAATCTTATCCTTATCTACAAGAAAATCATTCCCATTTAGACCTAGCAAGTATAAACTTATTCTGTAGTTCTTCTGTCACCTGAATTAAAGTATATGCACAACACATATAGGTGTGCATTCTGTGATGCTGAAAAGTAAAGGAAAGGAAACTTGGGGAAGGGACTATATCAAGAATAAGATAAGATCCTGGCAAAATCATTATTACTTAATTATTCTGATGTCACCATAAAGTTCATAGTCACTGCCATACATAATCAGTATAAATAATCAAATGTATTCATGAAAACATATGAGCAAGAGCCTATGATGATGAAGGAAGAAGTTCAAGCTGCTTTGAAGGAATTTGCAAAAAATAAGGCCCCAGGAACTGACAGTATCCCAACTGACATATTTCAACTAATAGATGCTGCTCTAGATGTGCTCACCAAGTTGTGTCAAGAAATCTGGAGGACAACCACTTGGCCAACTGACTGGAAGAGATCTATATTTGCTCCTATCCCAAAGAAAGGTGACCCAACAGAGTGTGGAAATTACTGAACAATATCATTGATATCACATGTAACCAAGATTCTGCTGAAGATTATCCAAAAACAACCAGAACAGCACATCAACAGAGAACCGCCAGAAGTAGAAGGGGTCATCTGCAAAGGCATTTGACTGTGTGGATCACAACAAACTGTGGCTGACTCTGAGAAGAACAGGAATCCCAGAACACTTGATCGTGCTTGTGTGAAACCTAGACTTGGACCAGGAGGCAGTCGTCACAACTGAGAAAGGAAACACTACATGGTTCAAAATCAGGAAGGGTCTATGCCAAGGATGTGTCCTATCTCCATAACTTTTCAACCTATATGCAGAACATATTAACCAGAGGCTAGGCTGTATGAAGAGCAGTGTGGCATTAGGATTGATGGAAGAAGATTCAACAATAATCTGCATTATGCAGATGACACAACCCTGCTTGCTGAAAGTGAGTAGGACCTGAAGCACTTGCTACAGAGGGTCAAGAACTGCAGCCTTCAATATGGATTGAGGCTCAATACAAAGAAGACAAAGATTCTCACTACTGAGCCAAATGAATAGTGAGACTACCCAATATCCTTGTGCATAGATTAACATGCCCTATTTGCACATTCCTGTCAGTCCGCATGGCAAAGTTGGTCAATGGCTCAGGAATAATAAACCCTTACTATCAGAAGTGACTACTACTCTTAGGGATCCTATAAACCATGGATCTGAACCTTGCCCTAGCCTATGTGACCCTCATCATCTCTGAAATACTCAGACCCGTTGTTACAGTCATTGTGTCATTCCATCTTATCAAAGGTCTTCCTCTCTTTTACTGACTCTCCGCCTTTCCAAGCATAATGTCTTTTTTCTAAAGACTTGCCCCTCCTAACAACATGCCCAAAGTATGTGAGCCTAAGTTTTACTATCTTTGGCGCTAAGAAATACCCTGGTTGCACTTTCTCCAAGACATATTTGTTTACTCTTTTTACTGTGATATTCAGTACTTTTCTCCAATACCAAAAGTCAAAGGCATTGATTCTTCTTCTGTGATCCTTTATACATTGTCCAATTTTTCAGATGCACACAAGTAGGAGAAAAAACTATAATTTTAATCAGGTGCATCTTAGCCTTTAAAGTGACATCATTGAGTCTCTGTGCAAATGAGAGGGCCTTTACAATAGATTTCCCAATGCAACATGTCTTTTGATTTCTTGACTGCTGGTACCAAGTGTGTTGATGGTGATCCAAGTAAGACAAAATCATTGACAACTTCAAGCTTTTCTCCAATGATCATCATATCGTTTATCAGCAGTGAGGATTTTGTTTACTTGATGTTGAGATGCAATTCATTTGAAGGTTATAGTCTTTGATCTTCTGCAGCAAGCATTTCAAGTTCTTGCTTTCATCAAGCAAAGTTGTTATATCTGCATAATGTGAGTTCCTGATGAGTCTTTCTCCAACCCTGATGCCAAATTCTTTTTCCATATAATCCAGATCCTCAAATGATTTGTTCTACATACAGGCTGAATAGTTACAGAGAAAGAATACAGCCCTAGCACACACCTAACTTCACTTTAAATCATGCAGTGTTCCCTTGTTCTGTTCAAATAACAGCTTCTTTTTATATATATATTTTATTATTTTTTGTGTGTGTACCGTCAAATCGGATCTAACTGATACAGGAGATTACACCTTCTTCTCCAGCACAGCATCTGGTATATTCAAACCCCGTACCTCAGAGATTGCAGTGCAGCGTCTTGCCACTAGGCCAAGAGAACTCCCCAAACAACAGCTTCTTGTTTTTAAACTATGCAGTATTTCATCACTCTCTCATGAGCAAAGTTTAGTTTTCTTAATCAGATTAAGAAAAATGGGATTCCTATTCTTCTCAATGTTAGACATAGTTATGATCCACAATTAAATAAATGCCTTTATATAGTCAATAAAACACCAAAAAAGACATCCATTCAGTAAGCCAGGTAGGTATCTTCAAAATTTCTTGGAAAATATCCATATTTGTTGCCATTTTGAAAAAAAAGTGATCTAAAAGAATGCTGAAATTATTGAACAATATCACTAATAACATATGGAAGTAAAATCTTGCTGAATATTATCCAAAACAAGCTAGCACACTCCATCAGCAGAGAACTGCCAGCAATTCAAGCTGTATTTAGAAGAGGTCATGGCACCAGAAATATCATTGCTAATGTCAGACGGATATTCGCTGAGAGTTGAGAATAGCAGAAGGATGTCTAATTTAGCACAGAAAGTCACTAACCTGCTTCTAACACAGGGATAAAAGCACTATAGAACTGGGAAATGGATTCACATTACAACTAGAGCAGACATTTGTAAAGAGTGTTCCAAAGAGTTTATGATCCTCAAGAGGTGTTCTAAGATCTTCAAATTAGATCAACCCACATGCCCACATTCTGCTACATTCTGACCGTTTTCCAATATACTAGAAAGCTTCAAAATATTTTATTTAGATAAAATATTTACCTTCTATAAAACAGGCTATACACCACTAATCCAGATTAACCTTTTCTATTTTTGGAAGAGTAAAGAAATGCAATAGACCTATCTTAAGCTAGAGCAAAGGTTTACTGGCCTCTGATCTAATACACTGATGCTGTACTTTTCTTTTAAAAATATATAGTTTAAAAAAATGTAAATATGTCTATGTATTATACACACACATATACCTATGAAAGTTGTTATTATTGAGTACTGTCAAGTTGGAACTATAGCTGACACCCCAGTGGGTTTTCAGAGGCAGTTAATTGCATAAGAGGAGATTGTCCATCCTTCTCCCGCAGTGACTGGAGGTTTTGAACCACATACCTTCGAGAGTTCAGCACAGTATCATACTACAGAGCTCCTTAGGAAAGTAGTTATATAAAAAGTGTTTACATTTTCAGGTTTAATTTGATCTTCTTAAATTCTCCATCCCTTTTTCTCTTTATTTTGTTAAATAAAAGTTGTTATGTAAGACAAATTAATTCTGCCAACCTTTCTCTGACTTGACTCTTGCTGTGCCAGTCTGTCTTAGTGAAATTTGTGTTTCTTTTGCGATACTTTCTGGACTCTGAGGCACAGCTTTGATGAAGAAATCTGCGACCGTCATCAGAAATTCCACACTGGCACATACATAAAGTTTGTCAAGAACAGCATCGATTTGACTTCCATTTTTGTCTTGTTTATAGCTTATATTAATCATAGAATTGTTATCTTGATCATTCTTCTTATCAATCATCCTGAAAAAATACATAAGCCATTCATTTGGTTAAACTTCAGTTAAAATAATTAGAAAGATGAAAAATTTCCTACTTGATTATTTTTCTTTCATCTTTTAGTCCTTAATAGTAACAGAACAAAAGGTTAGTATTAACTAGATTAACCAACTTGGCAATCAAAATACAATCCCTAATGTCAATAACTCAAAATTTATATTATTAAGGAATTATATGATGTTTTATAAATTGTAATATTAGAAAATAAATCATAACAGCTGAAATGAATTTGAACAGTTAACAAAGCCAATCAATATTGTCCCACAAAATTTCTAAAACAACTTATTTATATTAAGAAATAAAATCTCCTTGTAGGACTTTACTTTCAGAATTCACTTTTATACACATTAAAGACAAAAGTGTTGAATGCAACTCCATTCAGTAAATGTTTTATAAGTGTCTACAATGACAGTTTCCACACCCAATCACATGTACTGGAAAGAAATGGCTTTTTATCTTCTTGCCTGGACAGCTACTCTGGATATAAAATCAGAAAAAATGGAAAGATAGTTAATCACAGCACTCTCTCCTCAGTTCCTATTCATCTTTCAGAAAAACAAAGGACTTGGAAGTATCCAGCATATATTTAGTAGAGCCTAAGTTTAAGCAGCAGTATATGGTTTTCTCTAAAAAAATTAAAGTCAAAACACGGTCTTATTATCAGGGAAAGGATTAAAAATATAATTAAGTTATTGAATTTAAATATTTCCCACTTTATAGTAAGCTGAAGTGAGCTAATCTTTCAAAAATAGATTAACAATATAATTATAAACTTGTTAGGAACTTGTTAGGAATCTCATTTCTGGCCAAATTTGAAAGAAATCCTGTAGACCTTATTTGCTTTCAATGATATGAACAGAATAAAAGACTCATAATTTCAATTTTTTTTTCCAAAATCTTACTGGAAGCAATTCATAAAAATATATTACCATGTGATTTAAATATCAAATCTCATATTCTTTTAATTCCAATTTTTAAGGAAGAATTTAATTTTATTATAAAACACTTATTTCATTTAAACCTCCATTACTGGCATACCTCTCACTAAAAAAGGACCAAAAGACAAATACAAGCCCAAGCCTCATTATGGCTGGCAGTAGCAATGTCAGGCAGAAATCAACCTTAAATAATAGCCAGCAAACACAAAGAAGACAAACCTGGATGTTGCTCTCTCAATGCCTTCCCTGAGGTCATCAAGAGTGCAGGTCTTTAGTTTAATGCTGACATTCATTGAACCATCTGTAAACATCTTTCCTGATGAGGACATATGATGTAGTCGGAGTTCACCAATCCGTAAGCTATCATTATGAAATGAAAGTATAGATTCCTGTACAATATGTTTTAAAGAAAATAGTGTTATATTTCAATATGTGTACTCACTTTAAACAGTAATTCAGAGATTAAAGACAAATCAAAAAAGAAGACTGAGAGCAGGACCAACGTACATATTATGGGCCAAACGGAATTTTACATACTTACTCTAAAAGGCCTAATACACAATCAAGTTCTGCATAAAATCCACTTCAGCAAGATCTAACTGCATATATATCTACGGTCTTAATCACCTCATACTACTTTGGGATTACATCCAAATATTGCCAGAATTACTATATTTTTATATTAAAAATATTGTAGGGCACCTGGAAGTGCTTCAATTTAAATACACAGAAAACTATACTATATATTAACTCTATTCTAAAACAAATATTTCACTAGCAACCATTAATTATGAACTACACCTAATTGTTCCAATTTACATATAAACACAATTTAAAGATGGATTTATGAATGGAAGTCATTCATAATCTGGAGACTATATAGTATGGTATTCACACAATGTCTAATTTGATATTATATATCATGGATATTAAGTTACACATAGCTCCATATAGGAATTTTTTAACAAAAGAGTAAAAAAAACCTGACAATTTTTAAAAAATCTATGTCAGGGGCTCAATGATAAGAAGCTGTGCTTCAATCCCAGAGGCATATGGTTCAAATCCACCAGCTGTTTCATGGGAGAAAGATGAGCAATCTCTTCCTGTGCGATTAACCACCTCTAAAAACCTGCTAAAGAGTCAACTATAAGTCAGTTGTGACTCAACAGTTCATAGCAACATCTTGTTACACATATCTTATCATGGAGGATCTGAATGTAACCTGACTTTTTCACGACTTTAACATGGTCTAATGGATAGGAAAGGATGTCTTTGGTTAATACCCCATTTAACTGTCTTGACCAAATTACATATTTAAATGAACAAAAATATACTATTCTCTAACCAACGTATAGGAAGTTGAAAAGGAAAGTATCTTGGTCCACCATAGGTAAATAAATTTTGCATATTAATTCCAAAATAAACATTCTTTAAAAATTCAAACATTGACAATGCTACAAAATTAATATCTCCAGAACAAGAATTAAGTATTTACTGTAATGACAGAAATTCACTGCATACCTGGTTGATATCATTATTATAAAGGATAATGGAAAGGGAATCAAAGTGAAAGTCAAATTGGAGAGTGGTGCTCTGGTCCACAGAAATCTTCAACTTTGTCATATCTTCTTGTTCTGATGATTAAAATGTGAATGTTAAAATTAAAAGGCTTTTAAGTAAGTGTAATTAGATAAATACCTAAAAGTTGAGAAAAATAATTTTCTTCTAAACTTGTATAATCAGAACTAGAGATGAGTTGGACTACAACTGACCATAATAAGATTACTTTTTAAATTTTTTTATTATTAATTTCAATGAAAATTTACAGAGACTTTGGATTTCCATTCATTCACTGTTGCACTTTTCACACACCCCCTACCACCGCCTCCAGCACACTCTTCTCTTTGAAAAGTAAAAGAAAAATTCTTTCATTGTTTTACAATCTCTCCCCCCAGGTCCACTCCACTATACAGCCTTGGTTCTGGACTCCTGTTATGACAAAAATAACTAATCACATATCCCTTTTAAACAGTTTATTGTGGCTTTGTTCACAATAGCATGGAGTTGGAAACAACCTAACTGCCCATCAACAAATAGATGGATAAAGAAGCTGTGGTATATTCACACAATGGAATATATTCAGAAACAAGGAACTCATGCAATATTATTCAAAATGGGTGACCGTGGAGGACATTATGCTGAGTGAAATATCTCAGTCACAAAAGGACAAATACTGCATGGTGCCACTGTTGTAGAATGGGACTGACATCGGGGTTGGGGGGAGACTGAGAAAAATGGGTTCAATAATGTATACTGCATTGAAACAGATGAGGGAGAAAACTAAAAGGGATATGTGACTAGGTATTTTTTTCATAATAAGATTATTAACCACATAAAGCCTGCCTGTTACACTTTATTCTTCCCTAACATAACAACAGGCTGCTAAGCTAGTATTTGCCTGATGTCTGCATAAATACAGCCTCAGAAGAAGTGCTGGCCTCACCAAGCTCAGGTAGCACAGCTAATTACTTGACATAAAAGTTTATTCTGAACATTGTTCTAGTCATATGTTTATGTGATTTAAAAGTACTAGGCCTAACTACAGAAATGTTGGCAAGATATTACTATGTAAGTTTATCAACTGTTATCAGAATGTTAGAACATTAAAAGACACAACAGCCTGGTATCATTTATTATAAGGGCAAAGAATTCCATTTAGCCATAACATTATTGCAACAAGACATATAACATCACTAACATTAAGTAATTATATATTTATAAAGGTGGATTGTTTTTAAAAGTTTAGGGCTTTTGAAGATTCAAATTTCACAATGTAGATAATTCCCTTATGTAGCCAACTACACTGTGGCTGGCTTTTTTCTCTCAAAGTATATCACGTTAGTCCCTAGTGAGGTGAACTTTACATTTACAAGTAATGGGCAAACAAACATCGTGCAGACAAGTGCTCTTCCTCCTGAAGAAGATACTCGCCACACCACCTTTCCACCTTTCCCTGAGAGGTGCAATATGCAAGCTAGGCCAAGCTCCAGAAGGTTCTCCACAGTAAAACAGCAGAATAACAAATCAGTTCCCACAGTATCATGTTAGATAACTATGAAAGACTAAATATAAATATTGATACTAATATTACTTTATAAATGAAGGAAAAGATCCAGCAATGTGTACCTTTGAGGAGGTCAGATGAACTTGGAATGTCCTCTTTTCTCACTCTTAGAGCTTCTTGGGTACACTGTGTAGGGCTTGGCTGTGAAGAAGCTTCTCCAAGATTTTCCACCAAAATTTTCATTAAAACACTTAAGTCATCCTGACTGAGAGCAATCTAGAAATCATCAATAATTTTAGTATTATGTGGTAAAAAGATGCATATTATATCCCAATATAGTCCCTCAGATTAACTGTTCATTTAGTAAAACAGAGCACTGGGACCATAAATACTAGAGTAGTATTTTATCAGGAGACAGTCTTTTAAATAGGAGACAGTCTCTGTGAATGAGCACACTGCTGCCTCAGTTACTCCGTCTCTCCCCACACTCGTTACTGGACCTGTGCCTCTCTCTACTTCCTCATCTACAGTCTACCTTTCTTCTTTCACATCCATTACAAATTCTTCTACATTATTTGCTCTCCCAATACAAAGCAACCCTGGTAGCATTATGTTGGGCTGCTAATCAAAAGGTCAGTGGTATGAATTCACAGGCACTCAACAGAAGATGATGAGCATTCCCTTCTTGTAAACGTGGACAGACTTGAAAACACAATGGTAAATCTATATGAGTTGGAATTAACTCAACAACAGTAAGTAAACTCAGTATAAGAGGAGTACAGTTCAGTTTCTAGTTTCCACCAAAAAACAAAAAGATGTTCTCTTGCTGTCTCTTTTTTTTCTCAATACAAACACAATTGGTAAACAAAAAACTTTTGTTTCACCTATAAAGAAAAACAATTCTTTTAAAATAGGTTAATATAAAGTCAGATTTTTCAAAATAAAGATCATGCCTCAAAGTATACCTGAAAATAAAAAAAGAAAATAAATGGACAACAAAACTTGGGGGAAAAAGAAAGAACAACAATTCTTAGAATAAAAACTGTCTAAAACAGATATTTGGAGGGTTTTTGGATTCTTTTTTTTACCCTTTCTCTAATTTTAATGGTTTGCATACAATCATTCATATAAACTGTGTTTAATATATGTACAATCTTTCCTTTGCATTGTTTCATTCATACGCATTGTACTTTATTCAGTCATTCATACACAGTGCATTTTATATGTGAGCCATGCCTAATATTACCTCATTTTTCAAATTCTACAGTTCCATTAGTCTAAGATCAGAATAACATTTGCTGTTACTAATAATTTTTGCATTGCTGTAGAGAGGTAACTCATGGTTGCTGTGATGTTAACCACTGTGACAATGATGTGCCAAAGAACGTGTCTTTTTGGTCTAGGTATAGATTTCATGTAAGCATAATTAAGTAGTGTTCTAGAATTCCCATTCTTCTCAATGTTAGCCATAGTTTGTCATAATCCTCACAGTCAAATGCCTTGGGATAGTCAATAAAACACATATAGACATTTTTCTTGTATTCTAGCTATTAAAATTCATTAAATCTGTTCTTCTTTAAGCCTTTTTAAACCTTTATCTTTTATATGGTTTTCCCCCTATTTCATCCAAGTTTCACAAGCATATGAAGCAATGGAGAATAAATACGACAGTTTTGGAAATGCACACCTTAGTCATCACACTGGAATCCTTGTTAAAGCGCTTTAAAGAGGTCCCTGACAACAGATTTGCCAAAAGCAACAGATCTTTCAATTTCTTGACTGCTGTTTCCATGGGTTTTTATTATGGACCCAAGTCAAATGAAATCCTTGAGAAATTCAATCCTTCCTTCATCTATCATATTGCTGCTGTCTATTAGTATAGTTGCGAGAATTTCGCTTTTTTATTTTGAAGCTTAATCCATATTGAAGGCTATAGTCTTTTATCTTCTTCTCTAAATGCATTAAATCTTCTTGACTTTCTGCAAACAAGGTTCTGTTATCTGCATAATGCAAATTGTGGATGGACATTTCTCTAACTCTGACATAATTCTTTTAACTTATCAAATTCAACTTATCAAATTATTTGATCAACATACAAATTAAATGTTGTTAGGCGCCATCGAGTCAAGTAGGACCCATAGTAACTCTATGAACAACAGATCTGAACCCCGGACAAAGTGAGTAGGTATGAAGAAAGAATACAGTATGAGATAACCCTTTCTTGATTTTAAGCCATGCAGCACCACTTTGTTCTGTTTAAATGACTTATTATTATTGAATACCACTGAGTCAGAACTGACTGACACCTGACCTTCCAGCAGGTTTTCAGGGCCGGTTAATACCATGGGAGGAGACTGGCCAGTTTTTCTCTCACAGAGCAGCCGGGGGATTTGACTTGCCTATCTTTGTACTGGCAGCACAATTCCTTATCATTAAGCCAACCAGATTTCCTCTTGGTTTATGCAGAAGTTCCTCATGAAAACAATGAAGTATTCTGGAGTTCTCATTCTCCTCAATATTATCCATAATTTATAATGATTCACATAATCAGATGCCTTTGCATGTCTACAACACACAAGTAAACAGTTTTCTGGTATTGTTTTCTTTCAAGATCAATTTGGCATTAGCAATAATATCCCTGGTTTCATGCCTCTTCTCAATTCAGCTTGAAATTCTGGCAGCACTCTGCCAAAGTACTGATAAATTTGCATTTTTTTTGTCATCTTCAGCAAGAATGTATTTGAATGTGTTAATACAGACCAGTGTTTGGTAACTGCCACACTATTTGGATCACCTTTAGTTGAGACAGGTACAAATATGGACCTTTTCCAGACAGTTGGCCAAGCAGCTGCTTTACAAACTTCTTGGCATAGACTAGTGAGATATCTAGGGCTGCATCTGTTTACTGAAACACCCTCAACTGATATTCCATCAATTCCTGCAGGGTATTTTTTTTGCATTGACTTCAGTGCAGTTTGGACTACTTCCTCCCATTCCACTGGTTCTTGATCATATACTATTGCCTGAAACACTTAAATGTTGATCAATTCTTTTTGGTTCAATGAACTTGAATATTTCTTGAAATCTGTTTTTGATACTTCTTGTATCATTACATATTATGCCACAGAATTCACCAGTATTACAAATCAAGGCTTGAAGGTTTTTCTTTTCTTTCTTCAGTTCTTTCAGCTTGGATAATGAATGCCTTTCCCTTTTTGTTTTCTAACTTGTTTTTAAAAATGTCATTAAAATACTTTGACTTCTTAAGCTACCATCTGAAATCTTTTCAGCTCTCTTAATTCAGCATTTCTTTTCTTTCAGCATTTTCTTACTGGTTTGTATACAATTATTCACATACATCGTGCTTCATTCATGTACATTGTGTTTTATATAAGTATCATATACATCATATTTTATATAACTAATATTGATGTGTGTCTAATATCATCCTGTCTTTGGAAATTCCCTCTGTATCTTTTCTACTTCTTCACCCACTAAACTCTGCTATCCTAGTGATTTTCTTCCCACCATTCCTCTTTCTCTGACATTCCTTTATCCCTTTCCACTTCCCCTTCTGAACATTTATACGTTATCTTTCTCAGTTATCCTATTTTTACAAAATAGGATAAAGTGGTCTTAGGCAGAATTTATCCTTATGAGACTGAGTTATTTAACTTGGCATAATGCTCTCTAGACTCTCCCATGCTATATAATTGTTGTTGTTGTTGTTGTTGATTGCCTTCAAGTTGAGCATGACTCATAGCAATCCTATGAACAAAAAGCCTGAAGCCCCTCTACAACTATTGATATTTATCAAAATTCATAGAGTTTCTGGAGGCATGTTGTTTAAGAAGTGGATGCCACTCCTGCTTCCAAACTTGTCATAATGTTATTGTTGTTATGTACTGTTGAGTCGCCTATGATGTATAGCGACCTTATGAACATAGTATTCTATTATGTGGCTGTCCCACAATTTCTTGTTCCATTCATTTGTTGATGGACATTTGGATTGTTTCCATTTTCTTGCCCTATTTTGAGTAATGGTACTATAAACATAGATATGCATATTTCCATTCATGTCTCAGTTCTGATTTCCTTGGAGTATATCTGATTTCCTAGCAGTGGGATAGCCTGGTCACATGTGCCATCTATGTTCTGCTTTTTTGAGGAAACATCAAACTTCCTTCCAGAGTGGTTGTACCGTTACACAATCCCAGCAACATCGTAAGAGAGCCAATCTCTGCATTCTCTCCAACACTTATTGTTTGCTGTGTTGTTAAACTTCGCTACTACTGCTGAAGTGAGATGGTACTTCACCGTTGTTTCTTATAAAGTTCTGTACACTTTAGTTATGAGGTCTTTGTCTGAAATGTCATTGCCAAATGTTTCTTCCAGTCTGTGAGCTTTCTTTTCATCCTGTTGAGTAAAGTTTTTGAACAAATTATTTTCTTTTTGTTGTGATTTATCTATAGTAAAAAGCAAGGTTCAGAGTCCTGGCCTCTATTTTGGTCTTTTTTTCTTGCCTGTTGTGTCAGTGACATTTTGGGTTTTTTTCACATGTGTTGGCCCTGATAGGTCATTTCACAACTTGTCTTAAGTCATTAGGATTCTATGTATCAATTCTATCCTTCCTTTTTTGTTTTTTTAATTCAAGTAGGATGAACTCAAGATGTATTTTGACTTTTGTGGACTTGTTTTCATTTCCTTAAGCTTCAGTGTGAACTTGCCTATGAGTCACGAATGGTCTGTTCCAAAGTCAGCTCCTAGCCTTATTTTAATTTCTGATTTGGGTCTTTACCATTATTTCTTTCCACATATGTAGTCAATTAGATTCCTAAGTATCCCACCAGGTGATATTCTCCCTCCTCTAAAGAAAGAATAATCAACACTCTTGGAACCAGCAGTCAGGAAACCAAAAGACAATTGCATTAGGGAAGTCTGCTCTCAGGGACCTTTCCAGAATACTGAAGAGCCACAATTTCAGCCTGAGACTAAGGTGCACCTAATCCAGGCCACAGTCTTCACAATTACTTGCTATGTGTCAGAAAGCTGGACAATGACTAGGGTTGATAGAAAGAGAACCAATGCCTTTGAGCTGTGGTGCTGGAGAAGAGTACTGAATATACTATGGACTGCCAGGAGAACAAACAGGTTCATCCTAGAGAGGGTGAAACCAGGCTTTGTCAGACATACTAAGTTGTTAGAAGGAGGCATCAGTCTTTGGAGATAGACATGCTTAGGAGGGTAGAAGGACGGCACAACAGAGGAAGACCCTCGATGAGATGGGACGATTCAGCGATTCGAGTAATGGAGGTAGGTGTGTCAAGACTATAAGGCTGTCACAGGATAGAGCAGGGTTCAGGACTGTTGTACATAGGGTTGCAAGGAGTCATAAGCAACTCGACGGCACATAAAACAATTATATGCAGGGAAATTGCCTGTTTACCAGCCTACATAAAAATGGGGTGCTATTTTAATATGAGATAGTGACCAAGGATTTCTTGGTTTCCCCAAATAAGCTCTGCAATCACTTCATGGAGCACCATTCCCACTTGTGATACCAACCAAAATATCACAGCTCCGTGAAGAGCAGCAAGCTTCACTCACTCTTCTGGCTTGCCAGGCACGAATAAAAACATGTCATATACTTAGATTGATTTCTTTAGCTCTTGAATGCCACCGAGTCCAAACAGACTCAGAGGGAACCCTCCAGCAGGTTGTCAGAAGCAGTTAATAGCACATGAGCAGATTGCCCATTCTTCTCCTGAAGAACAGCTGGTGGTTTTGAACCGTGTGCCTTTGGGATTGAAGTGCAAGTGCTTACCTCAAGGATACTAGAGCTCCCTAGACTAAATTTTAGTAAGTCCACAAGGACAATTTTGAAAGGTAATCCAATAATTCTATGGAAACTATCAAACTTATATTTAAAAACCCCACAATATTTGTGTCACCAGTCTGAGTCTTGGATGTACTTCAGGCTAAGTGTACAGCCTATGACCAAAGAAGGGGTGTGTTTGAACATTGTATTGTGTGTCATGCTTGCAAAGGGGCCATGCTAATCTTCTCTATATCATTCCAATTTTTAGTATACATACTGCTGAAGTGAGCATAAATATTTTATTCCAATGTGACTGGAAGTTTACAGAGGAAACTGTTATTTCCATCCGATATGAGTGGAAGTTTACAGAGGAAATTGTCTTTCCATTTAACAAGTCACACGCATTATGCTTCATGACATTGATTATAATCTCCCTATTACAAGAACACTCTTCCCACTTCCTCTTCTGCTTCCCATTTCCATATTTCCTTCTTTCTTATCCCTTCCAGCCCTCTGAGCTTTATCCTGGACAACCATTGCCCTTATGATACTGTATGGTTGGTTGTTCTAAGCTGTGTTTTCCATCCTGAAGGTAAAAATTATCTTGTTCATGCTGTTTTGCTGCTGGTGGTATACCTTCACGTCGGAACTGGCCCACAGCTGACCCTCCAATGGATTTTCAGAAACAGCAAATCACAGAGGAGACTGTTGATCCTTCTCTTGCAGAGCAGCTGGTGGATTCGAACCACACCTCCTTGGGATGGCAGAGCAGCTTTTTACCACTAGGCCACCAGAGCTCCCTTATAAATCATCTTTCAGACCTGTTTATTTTTTGTCTGAATATTGAGTCACAGGGATGATTTCAGTTCCAAGTTTGATCGGGAAGTCTTACAGATCTACCAGTCTTATTAGATCAGCAAGTCTGGTCTTTTACATCATTTTTTCTTACTGCATTTTTCTCCCATTCTATCAAAGATCTTCTAGTGGTATCCCTGTCAGAAAAGTTAGTAGTGGTAGCTTGGCAACATCCAATACTTCTGATCTCCAGTCATATTCTTTTTTATTGTTATTATTAGTATAATTGTGATTTTAATGAAAGTTTAGAGAAAAGTTGGGTTTTCATTCATTTTTGCACGTTTTACTCTCTCCTCCTTTGTTCTCAATTTCACTCTGTAATGCACCTCTTGTTCCAGATTAATTTTCATATATGTAATGCCTAATCATACATTCCTTACAAACAGTCCCTCTCCTCATCTATTCCAATGCAATGTTCATTATCTAGCTATATCTTTCAGTTCTCTCCAATCCCATGCCAATCCTATTATATAACAGTGGTGTTATGCAATTTTTGGTCTTTTTTTTACAAATATTTTAATCAGCATAATGTCTCCAGATTCATCCATGTTGTGCAATGTTTAAAAAATTCCTTATTTTAAAAAAATCCTTATTTTTCAGTGCTGTGTTCCACTGTGTGCATATACCACAATTTTTCTATCCGTTAGCTTGCTGAAGAGCAACTGGGTTGCTTCTATCTCTCCACTATTGGGAATAACACAGCAATAAACATGGATATGCAGACATCCATTTCAGGCATGGTTCTGGTTTCCTAGGGTGTACTCCCAGTAGTGGGATAGCTGAGAAAAATAGAATTTCTATTTCCAGCCTTGAGAAAACAACAGACTGGCTTAAGAACAAAACAACAACAGCAGCAGAGAGAGAGATCAGTTGGCCTAGTGGACAGAAAGTGAAGCTCCATAGGGCTTTTAAAGTTATAACCATCAGATGCAAATTGCAAATTTATCTTCTGAGATATCCCTGGGTGAGTCTGAATTGGTAATCTTTCAACCAGAAGTCAGAGGCTTGACTGTTTGCACCATCTTGAGACTACTGCCTTCAAATTTTTCATGTTGTTGTTGTTATGTGCCGTCAAGTCGCTTGCGACTCATAATGACCTTATGTACAACAGCACTAAACTCTGTTCTGTCCTATGCCAATCGCTTTGTCTCCGATACACCCATCCCGATTATCCTAGTCACTGAATCAATCCACCTCACAGAGGGTCTTCCCCTCCTGCACTGTCCCTCCACCCTATCAAGCATGATGTCCCTCTCCAAGGACTGGTCCCTCCTTACAACATGTCCAAAATATGTTAGACGGAGCCTCGAATCCTTGCCTCCAGGGAGCCACCCAGTTTAACCCTTTCCAGGATGAATTTGTTTGTTTTCCTAGGAGTCCATGGTACCCTCAGTACTCTCCAGCCCACAACTCAAAGGCATCAATTCTCCTTCTATCCTCCTTAGTGACTGTCCAACTCTCTGATGCATAACAAGTGATAGCAAAGATCATGGCCTGTATCAGACGTACCTTAGTCTCCACTGAGACACCATTGCTGTTCAGTAACTTTGGAGAGGTCCCTAACAGCAGACTTTCCCATAGCAATACATCTTTTAATTGCCTGGCTACTGGTGCCAAGAGTGTTGACTGTGCAGCCAAGCAAACTAAAGCTATGAACAATCTCAATCTCTTCACCATCCATCCTGATGCTGCCAATTGGTCCAGTGGTGAGAATCTTTGTCTTCTTGACATTGAGCCTCAATCCATATTGGAGGCTGCAGTCCTTGACCCTCTGTAGCAAGCGCTTCAGGTCCTCCTCAGTTTCAGCGAGCAGGGTTGTGTCATCTGCATAACTCAGATTGTTGATAGATCTTCCACCAACCTTGAGCCCACATTTCTCCTCATAGAGCCCAGCCTCCCGGATAATCTGTTCTGCATACAGGTTGAAAAGGTATGAAGACAGGACACATCCCTGGCATACACCCTTCCCAATTTTGAACCATGCAGTGTTTCCTTGCTCTGTTCTGACGACTGCCTCCTGGTCCAAGAAAAGGTTTCGCATTAGCATGATCAAGTGTTCTGGGATTCCCATATTTCTGAGTCAGCCACAGTCTGTTATGATCCACACTGTCAAATCCCTTTGCATAATCAATGAAACACAGATATACATTCCTCTGGTATTCCCTGCTTTCAGCTAAGATCCATCTAACATTAGCTACACTATCCCTAGTACCACAACCCTTTCTAAACCCAGCCTGGACTTCTGTCAGTTCTCTGCTGATGTGCTGTTCCAGTAATTTTTGCATAATCTTCAGTAGAATCTTGCTTGCATGTGAAATCAATGAGATTGTTGTATTGTTTCCACACTCTGTTGGGTCACCCTTCTTTGGGATGGGAACAAATATAGATCTCTTCCAGTCAGTTGGCCAAGTGGTTGTTCTCCAGATTTCTTGGCACAACTTGGTGAGCACATCCAGGGCAGCATCTGTTAGCCGAAATATGTCAATTGGTATACCATCTATTCCTGGGGCCTTATTTTTTTGCTATTTCCTTCAAAGCAGCCTGAACTTCTTCTTTCATCATCATAGGCTCTTGCTCATATGTTGTTTCATGAGATTCTTCTGTGACTGCCAATTCCTTTGATACAGTGACTCAGCACAGAATTTTCAAAAAATGAAGAATAGTATTCTCAGTAAACTTCAGGAAGCTTTATGTCAGTTATTTAAGTTTCATAATGTTATCTGACTAAAATGAAATAAGAAAAATGTACAGGAAGCTAGGATGGCCTTAGTTCTAGTTAATAAAATATTCCTAATAAATTATAATTTCTGATGTACTATTAGGACTGTACTATTAATAATAAAAACCTATACAGCTGGTTTTATATATATTATACATATACTCACCTGCATAGGTTTTAATTTTCCATTAATCTCCATTCCTGGAATTTGGACATACCATGTTGCTGCTAAATTTCGCTGTATGGATAAAAGCATGTTGACCGGCTTTAAAATTTCAATGTCAGATTGTACCAAGTCAGCCTGCAAAATAGTTCTGAAAGAGAAACAAGAATTTAGTGTGTGTGTGTGTGTGTGTGTGTGTGTGTGTGTAAACTCATAGTTAAAAGTGAGGACTATAATATCATGCATTATTTTGCATTTAGCATTTTCAAACACAGAGGGCTATAAATCATATAAATCAAGTTTATATGCAGAGCTACTATATAATTCTGATTTCAAAGACACAAATTTCATGAAGTGTAACTACTGTATTATGTATTATCTTTTAGAAAAGCTGTTCATGAATGGATATTGTTGTTGTTAGGTGCTACTGAGTAGACTCTAACAAGTTCAAATCCTACCCAATCCTGTGGCATACTCACAAAATTTAAGAAAATTAAAAAGTGATGTTAACTTACTCTATGGCATATTTTGGTCTATAAACATACGGGGCAAAAACTCACCAAACCTCAAGGTTAAATGTGTGTGTAGGGCTATAGTCATTTCTGGCTGCTGTCAACAACTACTTGTACAACCAAATAGTGTAAATACTCTCATGCCATTCAAGAGAGCCAGTAATTTTGTATTTGGATTCTACTCATTTAGATACTTCATAGAGAATGTCCAAGTGTAAAAGTTTAGAAATGATAACTACATCTTCTATTTCATATTTTAGTAAATTTTAGTCCAATAGTTATAAAACAAACTAAATGTTACTGAGCAAATTATAATTGTATTGCAGAGAATTTTTATGAAATTGGGGGAAAGTCTCATTATGAATTTTAATAAGACAAAATATAAATTTTACGAGACACAATAAGTCACTGGCTAAAAGTCAACACTCTAAAGTCTCATAATCACAAGAAATAAAAGCTGCAAATCACAAGAAGTTTGCCTCTGACAAAAATTCTAAGAAGATTATATTGCAACTTAAGCAGTATACATCTGGATTGTATATTATACCTGGATAGCTTCAACTGAGTGAGCTGTATGTTCATTTTATCAATGACTGGGGGAAGAGAAGACTTTTCCATAGGAATTAAGCTAAATTTGTTCTCAATCTTGATTAAACCCAAATCTGCTATAACAGCATTAGGAGACACTGAAGACTGTGGAATGATGATAACCGGGGCTTTCAAATTGATATCCATCAAAAGACGAAAACTCTTTTGAGCAAAATCTTTCATACTAGAAGCAGCTTTTTCTGCAGCCTGGACAGTGGCTGTGCTCAAAGCTTCTTTGGCAGCTTGGAAATTGTTCAGGAAGTTCTGTTAAAAAAAGACTGACAATTAGAGAGGTCTAGAACAGGGATTTCTTTTATAAAGGAAAATTAATTTTAAAGTATTTACTTTATATAACAGAGGTATTAAAAAAAGAGAGAGAGAGAGAGAGATGCTACTTAAAATGTCCATTGGAGAAGTACACTATGCTTGGAAAAGTGGAGGGACAGTGAAAAAAAAGACTCTCAACAAGATGGACTGATAAGTGACTGTAGCAATGGGCTCACATGGGTTCATAGGCAAGCTATTACGGAAGTGGATGCCACTCCTGCCTTCAAGCTTGTTTGAATTGGGGAGCTCCATCTAACACCGTCCACCATGGGTAACCATTATCGCATTTGATACATGTGTTGTTATAATAAATAAACTAGTAGAGAAAAAATAAAAAATAAAACAAAAAAAAATGTAGTTACCACTACAAAGAAAAATATTTTGTTTGGGTTTTATGACAAATATTTTAAAATCATTTTGATTAATAAATGTTGATCACTTTAAACTCAAGTTTCATTGAAAGAGATGAACTCCAAGAAAGGTTAAATTCTGTATCTCTATAGTTTAAAGCAGTAAAATTTTATCCTTTAAACAAAGATTCTGACACCTTATTTCTAAAGGGTTTTTTTTAGGTTGTAATGGATGGGCAAAGACAGCTAAGTCTCTGTGGTTCTTAAATTCTTAGTAAGAGTCCAACTTCTTCACGTATAGTAAAAATGCACTTCCTCTTAACTTCAATTAAAAATAAAAACAATCTTTTAATTAATAAAGATCACTTTTACAAGAAATATTCTTCATGTTGTTGCACTAAAAATAGAATGTAATTTCATTTCTCTACTCCTAAATACTTTGCAGAAAATAAAATATGATGTTTAGCTAGAGATTTCAAAATGTAAAAATTTTGATAAGCACAGGTGGCAGGCCCAGAAATAAGAGGCACATTCAGACTTAAACCTTTCACTTCTGACACATACCTGAAAATAAATAATTGAAAAATGGTTTTTCTTTCACCTTCTGGACAGTTTTAATGGAAGGCTGTAAATTACAGGATTAGTCTTTGAAATATTTGTTGAGTGCCCTAGTTACCCAAGATTAAGATTAATTCATCAAACAGATAATAGCACAATGCCCTAAATTTAAAAACTGGAGTAAGTCTTCAAATTTAAAATTTTGAAAAATTTTAAAAATATCAATTTAAACATACAAAACGACTATAAAATTGACTTGATCACCCATCATTACAATGCATTTCCTTAACAATGACAACTATTTAGCATTTGTGTTTATCACACAGCTCTAATAATAATAGTTTTCAATATCTATGTTCAGCTATGTAGGCAAATACATTTAATTCTCAAAAACATTTTAAAAAGCAAACTTACCAAAAGTGACATGAAGAATTTATGAACATAAACAATTTGAATACAGCCGACTTTGAGACTCAGTTTGCCATCTACTTTAGACATATCAACATAGGCATCCCCTTCTGTCATGTTTGGATAGAGAGTCATTTGAAATCTGAAGACTTCATCTCCCAATATAGAGACAGCCTGAAAGTATTAGATAAACAGGTTATTATATCAAAGGATCTGTAAAGCTATTAACATTGTACTGTAAACATAATTTCTTAATCTAAAGTCCTTGCTATATGAAGAAATAACATTTAAATACAACCTTGAAACAAAGAGAAAATATTTCACTAGGCAATAACTTGTTACCTGTAAAAACATGCTCTACAATGATAATCTCAATTACACAGTTGGCCAGGGGGGACTTTCATAAATCACTGTGCATTAGGAGCCCTTCTCTATATTCAATATAAAAACAGACTATTACTGTTTTCCTTTCCAGTCCCAATGAAGTGCTTACAACATGGCAAACAATAACTGTCTACTGAACAAATAAATAAAAGCATATCAAATCCACAGGAAAACCAAACACAATTCAGTAAGGAAACCTATTTTCAATCACCTTTTTATGAATAGACAGCATATCTGCATCAGTAACTATGATATCCTGAAGTCTGGCAAATATGTCAGTCTGCTTTGACGTCGTAGAAACAGAGGCATCCATTCCTAAGGGAAACATAATTTTTACAAACCTTCATCCAACCTAGTGGTATTTAAATACAATAATGTATTACCAAGACAATGAATACATTAAAGCTATCAACTTTGATATATAACAACAAAGATTATAATACTTTCAAGTGCCACAGATATACAAAAAATTGGGTCAATATTATGACAGAAAACACCAAACTTAAAAAAAAATGACATATATAGATATGCAAATATCCCAAGACGGTAAGTAGTCATACAGAAAGCATATAATATTTTCTGTTAAACAGTCATCTCTCATTTTTTTTATACCATGCAAATCAGTGCTCTAGTTTGTTGTTGTTGTTGTGTACTGTTGAGTCAGAACCAACTCATAGCTGACCCTCCAAAGGGTCTTCAAAGGCAACTTAATTGTGTGGGAGGAGACTGACTACTTTTCTCCTGCAGAACAGCTCGTGGATTCGAACTGCATGCTTTTGGGGTGGTGGTGCAGCTCCTTACCACTAAGCCACCAGACCTCCTGTAATTAAGCATCATTCCTCCAGTAACTAAGTATAAATGAATATACTTTTATCAGTAAGTACTCTTTTATTTCTATCTAAGATTTCTCTGTCATTTACTTAATATCTAAAGGCAAGAGTTCTAAAATTACTCCTCAGTTCAAAATGTCAGCAGTTGAGGCCCCGTAAGAGCACAGACTATCACCGTGTTACTACTGAGTACTGTCAAGTTGGAACCGACCCATAGCTGACCCTCCAGCAGGTTTTCAGAGGCAGTTAGTTAACTGCAGTGGTGAAGAATGCCCATCTTTCCCCCACAGAGCAGCTGATGGATTTGAACTGAGTACATCTGGGATTGCAGCACAGCTTCTTACCACTAGGCTTCCAAGGGCATATTAAAAAACAAACAAACAAACTCCAACCAGTTTGTAGTATATACTGGATGACACAATTTTTTAAAAACTTTCTTTAAACTAAGGACAAAGCACTTAAATAAACAGCTGTTGAGCCAGTTCCAACTTATAGTGACCTTTAATCTGGTTTCCAAAGCTATAAGTCTTTATAGTAAGACTTCCCATCTTTCTCCTGCAAAGCACCTTGCAGATTTGAACTGCTGACTTTTTGTTAGCAGCACAACACACAGCACCCACCCTACACCACCAGAGCTCATTTTCTAAATATTTGGAAACTTATTAAGTGGAAATATATTTCATCTTCACAAGAACCTCACAAATAATATTATCTTCCTTTCATGGAGAGAACTAAGACACAGAAAGGGGTATTAGTCTGCTCATAGTCAGTAACTAACTGTTAGAGTTAGTATTTGAGAAGACTGGTTTCAGAACTAATAGCTTGGTCTGAATTACTGTACTCTGCTGTCCCTTCTTATTTCAAGCTGATGAGGTCTAAATTTTTTTGTACAAACTTATTTCCTGATGTTACTTAGGCATAAAAGACAAGAAAACAAATAACATTTTCTTTACCCTGTGAGATACTACCAAGATATGCTATCCTCAGTTTTAATCTTATTCTAGAAACACAATTAGAACACTAAGAGATTGTTATATTTATTCTGATGTTTTTCACATACATAAGGAACTCACTCACATCTGCTTATGTGAATTATAAAACATTTACTTCTAACATTTCAATGCATATCTTTGAAAAGTTTGAAGGACTCGTCAATGTAAACAAAGAAATGAAACATGGGAGATTCACCACATTTTTGCTGATGCCCATGTAAACAAACAGAAGTAGTTACACCAGAGTATAATTACTTACCCTGTATTCTAATGTCTGCAATGTTACACTTCTGATCACAGACAAAAATATTAAATGCATTTAGTTCAGCTATGATCTTTAAATCAAACACATCACTTTGAGAAATACTGCTGGATACTGAAAAGTAATGGAAACGTTATGATTAGCAAAATGCAAAGATGACACATCAAATAATCTCAAAATTCACTAAAATACATTGTGTACTATAGTGAAGCAAGTAAGTCCCTACTAAAATAATATATAACTAAGAACTTTGGGTTAGTTTTTAAATTCCAATAAAATGAAAACTAGTTATTCCCCTTCCACATTAAGAATAAAGGTAACTATTTAAACAGGCTTTTGAAAGTACAGTTTGCTGGATGGAAATTTTACTACCATTTTTTTTATATATGAGAAAATACACTGATTAAACATTTTATTATTCACAAATTTTATTCTAAAATCCTATTCATATTAGATATATTAGCTAAAACAACCCATAAAATTGAAATAGTAATGAATAATTAATAATATATTACTAAGTAGGGCATTTACACTAATATAAATACTATCCTGCATTGTTAACATTGTGTGATGTTAGAACTTGAAAAAATGCCTTTTCTATCCATTGTCTTAGCCCTTCCATGGGGTTCAATTTACAGCTGGCTCGACTCTAGACACATCACTGTGGATCAGCATCTCCTACATCATCAATAGCTGTAGGGCCAACATAAGAGGAAGAGCTGGTCAGACTGTTCAGGGAAGGAGCCAGAATTGCTGACTTGGGATTGCTAAGAAACAACCCTTGCTGGACAACTGAGAAAACCAGAAGCTTCTTACATGGTATGCTGGACTAAATGTGAAGACTTTCTTCCCATCCCCAAAACCTGTTTTCCTAATAAAGCCCACAACTTTCACAAGGAATATCAGACCCAGTGATTAAAGGAAGTAGGTACAGCAGCATGGGGGATCATTTCTTATCAAGGGATCAATTTTATATACTGGATGTTATTGATGGGGACAGTTCCCCGCTGTGAAGATAGTGGGAGTCAGATTTGGCCTTACCCACATTGTATTTGCTTTTTTTACAATATATTAACATATTACTGATATGCTACTATAATACTTATATTAGGATCCCCGTGACACACTACCATACTATGACATTAACTAACATACTAACTATGATACACTAGATACTGTTAACCACAGAGCCAATTTCTTTAGATTCTATTACTGTTTCTCTGATTCTTTTTAAAAAAACTCCATGAGAAATATGAAAGGTTAGTTATAAAATTTTTCAAATATACCAAGAGAAATATTTTATTGTATGCATGTGTATCAAAGAATGACAAAGGAACTTGTTCCATTACATTGTTGTTCTTGTTGTTGTTGTTAAGTGCCATTGAGTCACCTGTGACTCATAGTGACCCCATCTACAACCGCTCTATCTGTGCCAATCTCATTGTCTCCAACACACCCACCCCCATTACTGCAGTCACTGAGTCATTCCATCTCATGCAGTGTCTTCCTCTCCTGTGCTGTTGCTCCATCCTCTCCAAGGACTGGTCCCTCCTTGCAATATGCCCAAAATATATCAGACAGAGCTTCAGAAACCTTGCCTCCAAGGAGAAGCCTGGTTTCATCCTCTCTAGGATGAAACTGTTCTCCTAGTAATCCACAGTATATTTAATACTCTCCTCGAGGACCTCAGCTCAAATGGGTCAATTCTCCTTCTATCATCCTTAGTCATGGTCAAGCTTTCTGATGCACAGCAAGTAACTGAGAAGACCATGGCCTGGATCAGGTGCACCTTAGTCTCCAGAAATAATTTTTATATAAAATTTAAATGGCCAATCGCTTCTCAGCCTTTTGGCTAAGATCAAGTGTAAAAATTAAATAGTCAAAACCAAATACGATTATTACTAAACAGTACTTCTTTAAATTGTCCACTAACTGGTACAATGAGGGTAGGTTTGTCAGAGATAGTGAGAATGGCTCAGGAGAGTGCAGGGTGTAGAGCTACTGTGCATAGCTATGGCTTGCAGCTGACTCAACAGCATGTAATAACAAGTTACTCTAAAAATATGTAGGAATAAAATTTGTCTACTTTCATCTATAGAGTACACAGAACTTGAAAGTTCCAAATATTTCTCTTAAAAGTTCATGTTACCATTCTAATTCCTAGCAGTGGAATTTCTGAGTCATATAGGATTTCTATACTTAGCTTTTTGAGAAAACATCAAACTGTCTTCCAGAGTGGTTGTACCATTTCATAATCCCACCAGCAGTATATGATAGTTCTCTCTGCATCCTTTATTGCTTGGTGTCCTATTAAACTTTGCTACTGCTTCTGGAGTGAGATGGTATCTCATTGCTGGTTTGATTTGCATATCTAATTGACAGTGACACTAACAGAGATATGCACACCCATGTTCACAGCAGCATTATTCACAATAGCAAGAAAATGAAAGCATCCTAAATACCTATGAACAAATGAATGAACTGAGAAATTGTGTTACATTCATACAGTGGAATACTACACAACATTAAGGAACAAGTTCATAAATTACTATACAATAGGAGAGAGTCTACAAAGCATTACGCTGAGTGAACTCAGTCTCATAAGGACAAATACTGTGTAAGACTAGCATTGTAAAAATAGAAGGAAAGTTGAGCGAGATGTGTATAAATGTTCAAAAGAGAAAGGGGAAAAGGTGAAGGGGGTAGAAAAAGGGGAAAGGTGGAATCACTAAGATAGCAGAAGTTAGTAGACAGATGAGGGAGGTGAAAGAACATGAAAGGTTGAAGTGGACTTGAACAGAGTAATAATAGGCATAAATCAACAGTAATTATATATAAAATACAGTGAATATGTATGATTGGGTAAAACACAATGTACATGAATGAAATACCTAGTAAATCAAAGACTGTATGAAACACAATGTACATGCAAGACATTCAATGTATATGAATGATTGAATGCAAACCATGAAAAATATTAGAGGGGAAATAAAAAGTAAAAGTTATTACACAATTATTAAAGTTCAGACAGATATAGATTTAAAAGTCAATACCAGTTTTCAGAGCTAGACTTCTGGAGTCTCCCACAAGTGGTTTTAGCTCAGATTCCTTCTCAGAAGAAGTTTCAGAAGATGGAACAGCAGATGATAAAAAATCCATGAAGGAGAGTAAAGCTTCCAAATGAAGTACTAAGTCTAAGGATGAAAATGAAACCTAAGATAATGAACAATTAGAGAGGGAGATTTGAGGTATGATAGTAGTTTTATGTTAGGCTTTAACATACATTAGGAGTATGAGAAGACAATGTTTATTCTCAGACTACCACCTGACTTAGCAGGTCTTGGTGAATTTTCAGAGGGTTCTAAGACAGAATACACATGTGCAAATAGGCTAGTCTATAGTAAGCCATTCTTTCACCAGGTCCTTAATTTTATTCGAATAATTCAAATATGTAATGCTTTCATCAGCACAAAGCCAAATAATCACTATGAACTAAAGTAATTTTTTTAAAAATTTTAAATTTGAATGTTTAAAAATCTGTCTACATTCTCAATAAGTAGTCACCAATTCCACTGTGGAAACAAGTAATATTTCAGGATTCAAATGAAATTTTTGTAAAAATTTATTTAAACACTTCATCTGTTTCGAATGCTGTTGTTGTTGTATGGTCCATCAAGTCATCTGCTACTCATAGGGACCCCTTTGTACAATAAACCTTCCCCTATCTTGAGCCAATCTCACTGTCTCCATCACACCCACCTCCACTACCCTGGTTACTGTGTCAATCCATTTCTTCCATGGTCTTCCTCTCCTGTGCTGTCCCTCCACCCTTCCAAGAACGATGTCCTGTACAAGGACTGGCCCCACTTGGAAACATGCCTAATGCATGTGAGACAGAACTTCAAAATCTTGCCTCCAAGGAGCAGCTTGGTTTCATCTATCTACTACTAAATTTTGGTCCCTGGTGACTTAGTGGGAACTGCATTGCCAAAGCAAACGATCCAAATCCACCATTTGCTCTGGGAAAGATGAACAGACTCTTCCTGTGGATTTTACTGCCTCTGAAAATCTGCTGAAGGTCAGCTATGAATCAGTTCTAATTTGATAGTACATAAAAACAACTACAAAATTGGATCTATAATTCTTCTCATCTGTATTCTAATTTTAGAACTCACATTACTACAATTGGAAATGGGTCTCAAGATAGATTTATCCATTAATAAACTCAGCTTTAAAATGAATTACAAAATATTACCTTGAGTCTCTGTTTGGTATTGTCATGAACAGTTTTAAATTCTGGTCCATCACTATCTGCCTACGAACAGTAGAAGATTATATAAATAGGTTGAATATGCTAATCCTCACATATTAAAAAGCATAGTCTTTATTTTTTAAAGTAATTATAAAAATAGACATATACTTCTTAAAGGTAAAAGAACAAGTTAAAGAAAGTGACCTTACATACGCATTTCTAATATCCTGTTATAAGCAAAGATGAAAATTCTTTATCCTATTGTTGAGAAAATTGTAAAAGGTAGGCAAAATGCTAGTATACCTAGAATATAATAAATCTGGGTTTAGATTACAACTGAATGTCGTATTATCCCCATTTCAACAGCAAGAGGTAACTCAGAGGGTGAATGTAAAGTACCCAAAGAAAGTCAGATGTTTGCATAACTCATTATCATAAAATAATTTCCTAAATTTAAAGATTAGAGGGGAAACTGAAATACTAAATATGAGGGGAACAACATACATAAAAGGAGACTTGGGAGTACAGTGCTGAAGACCTAAAATGCTACCTGCCCTTCTGTAGGAAAAGAAGTGAGTCTTTCATGCAGATTAGAGGCTTGGAAACTCCACAGCGAAGTTTTACTCTACCCTGCAGGATCAGCAAAGCTTAGAACTGAATTAACAGCAATGAGAAAAGACATACATATGTTATCTCCTAGTACTGAAACAAGGTACCTTTGTCAGTGACATTTTTAGAAGAGGTTCATCAGTTATATTAGAAGAGTTAATAATATGTAGAGGCTCTCCTTTAGAATCTAAAAGAAAAAAAGAGAAAGTTGATCCATCAAGTGTTTCAAAAAGCTTTTAATACTTGTAAGCCAGTTAAACAAATGAATGTATGTATCTAAGCTCAAAGAATTGTACATTTAAAAAAATAAATTATATTACATACCAATCATACATTAGTAATCGTTTGGGGGAAACCATAATAATTGTTTGGGGCAAGAGGCTGCAGAAAAACAAAGCACTTACAAGAATCAAAACTGTAGATTTTGGTACTAGGGAGTCTGGTAACTTAGTGGTAAAGAGTTGCACTGCCAACTTCAAGGAACACAGTTAAAATCCACTAACAACCTTGCAGGAGAAAGATGGACAACCTCTACCCTTCTTAAGTGATTTACTGCCTCTTAAAATCTTCTGGAGTGTCAGCTATCAGTCAGTTCTGAGTTGATGGCACACAACAACAACTTTTGGTCCTATTGGTATGATCTGGACAAATTGTATAAAAGAATAAACCTATGAAATGCATAAATTGGGAATTATTTTCGACAAATTTCCATTACTCAAAGATACACACTCTAAACATCTATAGGAATATTAAGCTGTATGACAGAACTTGGAAAATGAATTTAAAAGATCAAGGATACCCACTAAACAATGATTTAATATTCATTTTTTAGAAAAAGGAATGAAATCATAAGTATATGTTACCCTTTTCTCTGTACTTTATATACTTCTGCATTTTATAAGCATATGTTCATTAATTAAAAATGTGCAGTTTAAAAATTAACAAAATGTAATAATTAGTATAACTCCAACTTTTAAAAAAGGATTCCTAGGTTCAGTACCTGAGTGCTATACCTGAGCTTTGATTTCTTTTTTTTTTTTTTTACATTTTATCACTTTTTGTGTGTGTGCCCTCAAATCAGATTGACTGGTACAGGAAGAGATTGCCCCTCCTTCTCCAGCAGAGCATCTGGTGGATTTGAACCACGTACCTCTAGAATTGCTAGCTTTGGTTTCTTAATACATTAGTTCTTACATGAAAGCTAAAAGGAATGTTCCCTAAGTCCTGAAGTGCCATTGTTCACAGATAACTGATGACATATTCTAAATATTTTAGATATATTTTACTTCATGCTAAGTGTAGCTATTTTATATAAAAAACCAACCAACTTTATAAACTTTCACTGTGATTACAATAAAAAAATATGTAGTTATTTTGGACATAGTCTTATTTTATATGAAATAATCATAAAGGACCATAATGTTTGAAAACATATTCCATTGTATCAGTGAACCTAATTTAATAAAACTAAATAATTATGGTGATACTAAAACATATGCTTCATGTTTGCCTATTGCATGAGTGTACTTTTTTAATGTATACTTACCAGTAAAATCAAAGCATCGCATAGTAATTTTTTTCAGATAAGCTTTAGCAGTCATGTCATAGCTTTTAACTTTAGCTTCCATTCCAAGCTGTAACACATTTAGTTCATGTAAAGGCTTTCCTTTCTTTTCTGCTTCTTTCATCAATGTAACCATGACCTAAAGAAGTAGCAGTATTACCACACACTTTACTAATTCCCAGTATTCTACTAGTACATGTGATCATTTATCAGTATTTTAACTATCAATCTATAGGATAAAAATAATCACATCATGTAAAGATATTTATGTACTTCACTTGTGTTGGCAAATATTGTCTGTTACAGAAATACACATTTATTAGTTCAGATTTTGTAGTCGGGGATCTCTCCACATTATGAGGAGTAATGATGTCAGTTTGAGGTCTAAGGTGCACCTGATTCAGGTCATGGTCTTTTCAGTCACGTACTATGCATCTGAGAGCTGAGAAATGACTGAGGATGACAGAGAAGACTTGATGCTGTTGAAATATGGTTTTGGGAAAAAGTGCTGAAGATCCCATGAATAGCCAAAAAATCAGTCTCAGAGAAGGTGCAGCCAGAGTGCTCCTTGGAGGCAAGGATGGTGAGATTTCCTCTCACATACTTTGGATAAGTTGCTAGGAGAGGTTATTCCTTGGAGAGAGGAACATCATGCTTGGGAAGGTAAAGGAGGAGACCTTGAACTAGGTGGATTGGCAGTAAATGCAGAATGGGCTTGCATATGTCAGAGATTGTAAGGATGGCTAGGGATAGGACTGTGTTCAGACTGACTGTTTACAGAGTCGCTATGAGTCGTACTCTCCTTGACAGCACCTAACAACTACTAAAACAACTTTTAAAACATCTCATGGTTTTAAAAGGTAAAGTTTGGAGGGGGAGTATGGGTACTAGGCCTAACTCCCAATACTATTTCATGTTCAATGAATGGCCTTCTATCTGAGGGTCTGTAAGATCAGCAGCCAATTTTATTATCGCTTCTGAAGCAAGGCTTCTCAACTGTGGTTCTACTGACCCTTTGGAGTACATTATTATTTGTTCAGTGAACTGTCCCACAGTATAGGATGTTACTTCTACCAGCTAGCTGCCAAGCACCCCACCATCACTACTCAAGTGATAAAATTATAAAAATGTGGTAAAAAAAGTGATAGTGATAAAAATGTTTCCAGATATGCCAAATAATCCTCAAGGGAAGAAAATTATTTCCCTTTTTACTCTACAAAACTCCTAATCACTGTTCTAAGGGAAGGAAACTTAGAGCATGTTACAGATGATCTTTCAAAGGAGTTATGGGTTATTTTTGTATAAATCTTAATGAAGACTATTTATTAATAGAATCTTTTAATGATCCAAACCTATAAAAATTACAGTACCTGATATTAGTAAAACAATAAATGTTTAATAAGAAATAAATTAGTATTAAAGCATATAGTCCAGATGTTTTTAAGTAGAATCAATTTGTTTAAATGCTTGAACTGAAAGATCATAACCTCTACCCAACTATTTAATGAGGAAGGAATTTTCAAGGAAGTTCTAGAAAGGGCCTGCAAACACTGTTTTCTTACCTAGTTTCACACATTACCTAGTTTCACACATTAGTTCATCCATTCCTCTTTTTGTCCTGTCCCAGTTCCTCTCCTGATACCCCTTTTCACTAATTATATCTGAATCTTTTAAAAGCTAAACTTGAACTCCATTTCCTCCAGAAAATCTTCCTTAGTCCTCTCAGGTTCCTTAGATAATTCCTTCCTTCTAACACCATCATTCCCTATAAAACACCTAGGAACATTCTAATAAGCATACTTGCAAAAACAGTAATTGTTTCCGTGTTTGAGTTCAGTCTGTACCTTTTCTTTCTATATGCTTTGCACATAATACATACAATGAATATGTGTTAAATGAGTAAGAGAAAATAATTAACCCTTCCTCAAGAATTTTCACATGGAAAATAAATACTGGTAATACAAATTTTAAAAACAAAAATGTGTGTGTTTCTATTTTCTTAAGGCGTTCTTAAAATTTTCAAAGGATTTTCTCTTTTGGTCACATAATCAACTTAAGTAAAACTTTTTCTCTTTATCAATAATTCACAAATCTATTTAAATAGACGTGAATGATTTCCCAGTATCTATTATTTATGCAGCTCATATTACAAAAACCACAAACCTCTTTGATTTCAAAATTCAATAGCAGAGTAATGATGTCTACAGGTCTAATTTCCTCCATGTCAACTGTTAGAGCATCTTGTGTAGCATGTATACTTTGCTGCGATGTAGAAATTTCAAGATCTTTCATTTCACCTAAAGATGTTTAAAAGAGATTCATTCAATGCTATTTACACATTCACGGAGGACTTAAGATGAAAATTCACAAACCAGGAAGAACTACTTCCAGTCCCTAGACAACTAGTAATTATGTCAAAGAAAATACATGTTTAAAATGTAGACAAACAAAATGAGTAGACAGCATTTGTGACAGCAAATGAATACATTTAACAGACATAGTAACTAAATAAAATTTAACTAAAAAATTACCATTTTTCACTTAGCAGTAGGGAAAAGGACAATCTTATACATGCTGCATTGGAAAATGTTTAGAAAACAAGTGGGTGAGTATAAAATGTATATAAGTTCTTTAGAGAGTATAAGACAAAATCTGTCAAATTTTTTACTGTAAATATTATTTATTTACTACAGTCTTTCTCTTATCACAGTTGAGTCAGAATTTAATTATAGCCATCCATTACAAAGAATACAGCAGACATACTATATGCATAGTATACTATATACATAGGCTAATTATCAAGATACATTGCTAATTTTAAAAAGTCAAAGCAAAATGTTTAACTATGTATGTTGTTGTTGATTTCCTCAACTCGAGCACGACTCATTATGACCCTATGAACAAAAGGCCTGAAGCCTTTAACTACTGTCATTTCTCCAAGTTCATAGAGTTTCCAGAGGCATGTGGTTTATTTAGGAAGTGGATGCCACCATTGCTTCCAAACCTGTCTTAAACTGGGAACTCCACCATTATGCACCTTGGCGTTATTGCATTGGACCCCTCAATGGCACAAGGTTTGAATCACAGAAAACCCAGATTACCTCAGTACAACAAACTGACAGAAGAGTGCTATACAACTTAGAAGAATGTTCCTCCAAAATAAAATAACACTAGCCCCTCATGTCCAACTCACTTTTAAATACAAAGTCTTTCCATATATATACATAGATATGTTCGTGTGTGCGTGTGTGTGTGTGTGTGTGTCTGTGTGTGTGTGTCTGTGTGTGTGTGTATGGACAAAAGACCTGAAGCCTTTCTATAACTATCGTCATTTCTCTAAGTCCATAGAGTTTCCAGTGGCATGTGGCTTAGAAAGTGGATGCCACTCATGCTTCCAAACCTGAATCAATCTGGGAGCACTACCAAACACTGCCCATGATGGGTAGCCATTATGGTGTTTGACCTATATATGCACACCTATGTGTGTGTGGATTTTTATATATACAGAGAGAGAGTGAGAGATAAGATTCCAAAAGGCAGCTCAGAATGACAAAGCGAAATACTACAATGAAATGTGCGAGGAGCTAGAGTCAGAAAATCAAAAGCGCCGAACTCGCTCAGCATTTCTTAAGCTCAAGGAACTGAAGAACAAATTCAAACCTAGAGTTGCTATAATCAAGGATGCTTTGGTCT
>NW_006400014.1:3425460-3427880 GCF_000299155.1 Elephantulus edwardii
TATGAGTGAATCGGTGAAAATAAAAAACACCTTTTTAAAAAAAAAGTCTAATAGCTACTTTGCCTTTACCACTGGAATAATAATTTAAATTTTCTTAGCACTTCCCAATTATTTCAGAATAATTTTTCAGTACCTCTAAAACAATTAAAAGTTGTCAGCCATTTTCATTTCTTTCTATTTTACTATTAAAATACACTGCCTTCATTTAATTCTGACTTATAATAAATCCAAAGAACACAACAGAACTTCCCCATTTAGTGTCTGAGGCTGTAAATCTTTACAGAATCTCTCTCCTCTACCTCCTTTATAGTTAGTGGTGGGTTTGAGCTACCACCTTTTGTTCAGCAGCACAAAATTTGACCCATTATATTACCAGGGGTCCTATTTCTCTAGTAACGTCTGCTAAAAATCTGATCAAAATTAGCATAGTGTCAGATCAAAATATCTGGAGGCTTATTGTACATATATTTATAATAACTATATAAAAACTCACTGGAAATGTTTCCTTATGTCCCTACTTAACTAAAAGAGTTATCAGTTAACTCTACAGTTTCATTAAATACCATCTTGTCTTCCTGATAACACAAATTATGACTTGCACATGTATTATATTATTTATTGTCTTTTTATTATCATTCATACTCTTAACTCTCATTGCTGTCAAGACGGCACCGACTCATAATTGATCCTCCAGTTTGGTTTTCAGAAGCTGCAAACTACACCAAAGGAAATTTTCCCTCTCTCTCTCATGCGCAGTTGGTGAATTCAAACAGTCCACCTTTGGGCTGGCAGGGCAACTCCCTAAATAGAAACATCTGTCTCTGGCGGCCTACTGGTAAGGAGCTGTGCTGCTAATCCAAAGGCATGAGGTTTGAATCCACAAGCTGCTCCCTGGTAGAAAGATGGGTAATCTTCTCTTGTGGGATTCACTGCCTTAGAATACTCACTGAAAGGTCTGGTATTTGGGTCTGTTCAGACTAAACAGTACTCTATGACAACCACAAATCATGTTATCAATATCAGCTTTTTACCTGCCTCCTGTATTCTTGGTTTCATTTTATTCACGTCTTCAATAGGTCCACCGAGATTTTCTGCTAATATTTTAAATAACAGATTAAGATCTTCTTGATTTAGACTAACCTGTAAAATAATATATTAAAGGAAAACAGTATTTAATTTTTAACTGAATTTGAATATAGAAAAGAAACTCCTAGTTAAAAAACATTTGAATGTTGTTGTTGTTGCTATTAAGTGCCATCAAATGGTTTACCATTCATAACACTATGAACAACAGATCCGAACCTTATCTTATTCTGTACCAAACTCAAAATATCTGCCATGCTCAAACCCACTGCTGCATTCATTGTGTCACTCATCTGAGGGTATGCCTCTCTTTTGCTTGCCCTCTACCTTTGCTAGCATGATGTCTTTTTCGGAGGACTAGTCCCTCATGAAAACATGTTTAAACACGTCTTCCTTATAGGTGTATGGATATTATCCTATCAGTGGAAAGTGTTGCATTTAAGAATTGATCTTGAATTGTTCTTTTTTAATGATGGATGCAGTGCAATTCCTCTTCAATATATTATTTCCAGCACAATAAACCATATGGCTTAATACCAGAGCATTTCAGGTCACTGATACTTTCAAGGAATTGCATACTTACAACTTCCATTTTTCCTAGTGCTACTGTCCACAGGGTCCCTATAAATCATAGTTGACCTGACAGCACATTACAACAACAACACTCTAATAATTGATGGATGGTTGCAGCTGTTTTTCTCATTTTAAGCCATGCTGCACTGGTAAATAAAGGTCCCATTCAAGTCATTAAAATCAAATCTACTTTGATGTTCCTGTTCTTCTCTAGTCATATTCCAAGCACTTTCCAATACGCGGGACTTATTTTTCAGCACTACAATGTTCCACTGCTACTCATAAAGTTTCACTGGTAATTTTTTTAATATATAAATAGATCATCAATTCCATTTTTGTAGTTTATATTAGTCTTAAGGTCTTAAAATTCTGTTGAAACTTGCCCAACAGTAAGGTGAACTTACTTAAAATACTGATTCCACAGCTTCTAGTATCATAGTATGCAAGCTACCACAATATGACAAACTGATGAATAAGTAAATGGTGGCTAAAACACTAATAAGAACTTAATATAGAGATTTTTCTAGCATATTTTATGTTGTTGTTGTTGTGTGCCGTCGAGTCGTTTGCGACTCATAATGACCCTATGTACAACAGCCCTAAACCCTGCTCTATCCTGTGCCAATCGCATTGCCTCTGACATACCCATCCCGAGTACCCCAGTCACTGAATCAATCCACCTCATTAGAGGGTTTTCCCCTCCTGCATTATCCCTCTACTCTACCCAGCATGATGTCCCTCTCTAAAGACCTGTCTCTCCTTAC
>NW_006400014.1:3428185-3445653 GCF_000299155.1 Elephantulus edwardii
GTTCTTAATATATTATCAAAAAGCTCTTTATTTTAATTCTAATGAGAAAGTCTAGAAGCTAAAATTTTAATGACATAGTTTTTCCACACACACACTTACATTCATGGAATCAATATGTCCTTTGATTTCTACAACAGGCATTTTGTGGTACCACAAGGCAGCTAGATTCCGATTTATATAAAAGTCCAAGTTTATTGGGTACAATAGTTGAATATCAGGATGAGAGATGCCTGGTTGAATCACTGTCCTAATAAAAGAGGTAATTAATACATATGCAGGTATGGAGGTAATCCAAATATTTTAAAAACATAAATAACGTCAGAAGTTGATGCTCCAAAACACAGATTTGAACTATGCTACATTTCCAGACTAGCTCTAAAATAAATATGTAATCTACAAGCAGACACAAATTACAATATAAAATAAACCATGAACAAGTATGAAAACTCCTTAAAATAGTGGATGTGGTTGTTGTGTACCATTGAATTGGAACCAATCCATAGCTGACCCTCTAGTAAAACACATGGGAGGAGATTGCTCATCCTTCTCATAGAGCAGCTGGTGGATTCGAATTGTATGCCTTCAGGATTGCCATGCAGCTTCTTACCATTAGGCTACCAGAGAACTTCCCAAACAATAGATAAGTGGGAAATTTAATGTATTTTAAAAATAAATTCATAGTGTTGAAGATATATGAGAAATAAACAAATACAGTTGTTCAAGAACTGCTATGTACACTGGCACAGAGATTAAAGAGAAGAAAAAAATACCATAGCAATGTAACCAGGTAAAATTTTTACAAAGAGCTTCATAAAGTTTTTCTCTGGGTCATTATTATCAATTTGTGTTATAATCCTTACTTCTTAACACTTGGATAATCAAATCCCCTGAGATGGGGGATTTTAAGAAAGAACTGTGTACAAAAGTGATTTCATGTGTCACCTGGGGGAGCACTGACATAATATTCCTTCAACAAAATTTATCATCTGACAAGGAAACATTCCAACTAATCAAATTCATAGTCTCCATAGAAACTAGATTATAATCTCCAAACTATTTCCTTGATGAAAACCAAGAGAAAGCTGAAGTACTATCTATCAGTGTGAAAATTAATATCAGTGTGGAAAGTAATATCAAGCTCTGATGGCCTAGTGCTAAGAAGCTGCACTGCAAAACCATAAGCATATAATTCAAATACACCAGCTGCTCCGAGAAGGATGGGCAATTTCCTCCTGGGCAATATACTGTCTCTAAAAACCTGTGGGAGGGTCAGCTATGAGTTGGTCCCAACTCAACAGCACACAACACCACTACCACAACATCATGATACAGTTAAAATATATTACGTGATTGAGACCAGGGAGAAAAATTACTTTAAAAAATTCCCAAAATTATTTATTGGGACAACTGGTATATTTGAATATGGATCACGCATTAGATACTATTATTACATTAATATTAAATTTCCAGATTTGGCAAATGGACTGTGGATATGTAAACAAGTATCTTTGTTCTTAGTAAATGCATGCTCAGATACCTAGAACCTAACTGTCTAGATGTCAAAATTCTGTTAAACAACAAAGCAAATAAATGTTTTCATAATAATAATATGTACTACAAAGTGAAAAAAGCATTCATAAACAACTGGTGAATCTAAGCGAAAGATGGATAGATGTGCTCATATTATGCTGCTTCTAATTCTTCTACAAGTCTGAAATTTTTCAAATAAAAACTGATTAAAAAGTTGTCTGTTTAACTGATATATATTTTAGGTATAAACTCTAAAGGTCATGAAAGGTTACATAAAGCATTAATACAATAATTCAACTCCGTAATTATTCAGAGTATACCTGGAAAGTTTCAGCTTTGTTAGCTGCACATCCATTCTGTCAACTACTGGTGGATTTAAGCAGTCTTCATCTCCTACCAGAATAAACTGATTGTGAACTCTAATTAACCCCAGATCTACCACTACTGCATTGGTGGAAACAGAAGACTGCGGGATGATTATAACTGGTGCTTTCAAATCAACATTGATGGAAACACGGAAACTCCTCTGAGCAAGATCTTTCACACTTGTGACAGCCTTTTCTGCAGCTTGGGCTGTGGCAGCGCTCAGAGCTTCCTTGGCTGTTTGAAATTTATTCAGGAAGTTCTGTGGATATAAAATATAACACAAAAAGTTCAAACATAGGTCAGACACATTAATAAAGAGCACTGTTTCATTTTTATACATATAGCTTTAGTTTGTTTGGGTTTTTACCAATAGATAGGTGTTAACTGTGTCCTACGTTTTCAGTGCTAACTAGAAATTTCTTCTAAGCCATTCATATCTATTGGCTACCTGATCACAGCAAATGAATTAGGACTAAGGAAGCAAAACCAAAACATTTTCAGTAGCTTTTATACTCAAAAGTCAGATTTATTATGTTCTCACTCAAAAAGTTCACTGCTCTTGAGTCACTTCCAACTCATCGTACCTTCCACAGGTTTCTGAGGTGGGATGTCTGTTACATATGAATGCCCACCTTTTCACCAAACTCCCAATCAGCCACATAACATGTTGCCTACTGTACCACCCGGACTCCAGCATATTCTAGTAAAAATCATTACCAGTTCCAGTTTTAAGCAACAATCATGAAATAATTCATATTTTAGCTCCCTAGTAATAATACATACATATTGATTATGTTAATATATAAATTGTTGTTGTTGCTATGTACTGTTGAGTTGGGACTGACCCATAGCTGACACTCAGGCAGATTTTCAAAGGCAGTTCATTATATGGGAGGAGAATGCTCATCTATCTCCTGTGAAGCAGCTGGTGGATATGAATCATGTACTTTCAGAATTGCAGAGCAGCTTCTTATCACTAAACCACCAATGGCCCCTACACATTTATAATTAAGGATCCCTGGTAGGAGAGGAGTGCTTAAAGAAGTCAACTGTTAACCAAATGTTCCATTCAAACCCAGTCACTGTATGGGAGAAAGAAGAGGAAGTTTGCTAGAGCCTTTAAAAACCCTATGGGCAGATTCTACTCAGTCACTGTGAATCAGAATCAATTTGGTGGTGGTGGGTTTTGGTACATACAGATATACCCCCACCCAATATAGATATACAGGTATAGAAATGTGTGTGTGTGTGTGTGTGTGTGTGTGTGTGAGTGAGTGCGCGCGCGCACGCACGTAAGAAAGAAAGAGAGAGATTTAAAAGTTCAGAATTCTTTGTGTTTAGTAACATTTTTGGTGACCCAGATGGGACCTTCAGACTCACCTGGTAAGTAAAAACTTTTTGTTTTTGCTCGTTAGGGGATTCTGAATCTCGAGGATAGGAGAACGCCAAGAGCAGGTTTCTCAACCATCCAAAGGCGCGCCAAGGAGATCTTTTGTCTCAAGAGACCTTTGAGAAATCAACTCTTGGCATCCTCTATCGCCTTTGTGAATCCATGTACTTTTTCTGGTAACTGCGCGCTTAGTAAAAAATTCTGTTTTGGCCAGCCCTGGAGAATGCACGTGTGTACACCTGTAACCGGTTACCTCGGAGCGAGTTGGCGTGAGCCATCCATTCCAATCTGAGTGGGTTGGCTTGAGCCTCCCATTCAGATGTGTGTGAGTGGGTCAGCATGAACTCTCCCACAGAGATCTGGGAGAGTTGCTTAACATGAGCTGCCCACAGACATCTGGGTGAGTGGGTTGACATGAGTACCCACCCCAAATCTGTATTTGTTGCACAAGTTGTGCCTATGTTGGTTTCTGTACTTTACACAAGAACCTACAGGAATGGAAACTGAACCTTCCCATTCTTCATTTTATAGAATCAGAAGCTCTCTGCTCGTCATTCTTTTTAGCACTTTGACTGATGCCTGCTTTTATCAGATCTGACTGAAGTTGCATTGTATTTAATGAGTTAAACTTGTGCTGCATCTGCTGAGTGAAAGTTATATTTAACGTGTAAAATTCGTGCTGTATCTGATGAGTAAAAATTATATTTAATGTGTAAAATCTGTGCTGTATCTGATAAGTAAAAGTTGTTGAATTAGTAATATTTGTGCTGTATCTGATGAGTGAGTTATTTGATTAGTGAAATTTGTGCTGTATCTGATAAGTATATTTGATGTGTAAAACTTGTGCTGTATCTGCCGAGTAAAAGTTATATCTGATGAGTTTGATGAGTAAAACTTGTGCTATATCTGATGAGTAAAAGTTATATGTAATAAGTAAATATTGTGCTGTATCTGCTAAGTAAAAGTTATATTTGATGAGTAAAACTTGTGCTGTATCTGCTGACTGAAAGTTATATTTGAAAAGTAGCTGTATCTGCTGAGTGAAAGTTATATTTAATGAATAAAACTTGTGCTGTATTTGCTGCATAAAAGTTATATTTAATAAGTAAAATTTGTGCTGTATTAGATGAGTGAAAATTATATTTAATAAGTAAAACTTGTGCTGTATCTGCTGAGTGAAAGTTATATTTGATGAGTAAAACATGAAAATTATATTTGATGTGTAAAACTTGTTCTGTATCTGATGAGTCAAAGTTATATTTAGCAAGTAATATTTGTGCTGTATCGAGTAAAAATTATATCCAATGTGTAAAAATTATGCTGTATCTGATGAGTGAAAGTTATATTTGATGAGTAAAATTTGCTGTATCTGATGAGTAGAAGTTATATTTAATGAGTAAAACTTGTGCTGTATCTGATCAAAAGCTGTATTGTTATTGTATCTAATGATTGTGTACCTGTAAGAACTGCACATGTATTAACACTGTTCTTTTGTTCATTTCATTGTAGATCATTGCTCAAAAGTAAGAACAAAAGTGTCCATTTCAGTTAAAAAGTCTATTAGGAAAAAATTCTGTGTAATTGGCCTGTTTGCTAATATTATCCTTAGCCAAAAGAATATTTTTTATTTCAGTAAAAATTTCACACTTTTATGTTATTTAAATTATAGTAAAAAATAAAAAGTAGACTTTATACAGATCCTTAAATTTACTCAGCAAGTAATATTTCACCAGAAGTCAAAGAAATTGAGTAAAATCTGTATACATAAGCCTTTAATATTCTATACTATAAAAAGGAGAATGTAAGAGACACTTGTTAAATGGGGGCAAAATGAAAGAAAGCATAAATTTTCAGATAGTGCCCAATCAAGCCAGTGGGTTTGTGTTTGGTTTTTCTGTTTGTTTTTTTTTTTTAATACATCAATGACACTTACTAGTAAAAACCTAAAGTGTCACTCCAGGAAAAATGAGGGAAAGTGGCTTAGATAATTTTTTTTTACCTCATATCCTTTTGGCCAGGACTACTCAAAACAAGGCCAAACAATACCCCCTCAGGTAGTTATCCAGAAACTCTATAATATATATATGGGCAACCCTACGATCTTATGAATATTTTTTTTCCTCTGCCTCACATCAGTCAAAGTGAGAAAAAAAAATTTTAAAATTTCATACTCTTCCATGAAGGTGATTATTAAAATAACAGACATAATAATCACTATTTTCTTTGCTAAGTGAGCAAATTCAACTTTTCTTAACCCAGCTTCTGGCTGGTGAAGAGAAGATAGGAATAGTAGCAGCTTGCCTTCATGGAGATTATTTTTAAAACAATTGCTTCACTTAGCCTAATTTGTATTCAGATGGCAGAAGCCTATGGCTGAGGGAACATAAAAAAAGTTCAGTCTCTAAGGGAAAGAAAAAGAAAGGAAACTCCAAACCTGAAGCCATCCTGCGGCAACAAAATGGAATTCTTTTCCTGTTTTTGAAAGGCTGCATCAAGCTATCTGTAAGTACATGGATCTTGGCTCAGAAAACTCTGCTACAGTCTGAATAATTAACCCGACGTTTGTTCCCCAGAGCATCCCTGACATTAGGAGGAGACTACAAAAGATGGACTGAGCCACTGGCACAAACTCAACTTGGCATGGTCGACATCACACCTAGGGTATCCAACAACCGAGAATGCCAGACACCTCCAAATGATGCTGTCTTTGAAAATACACCCTGAGCATACTCCAGAGGACCCACCAGACTCCCTCAGCCACTTGGAGTCATGGATGGACATTCCCACCCTGGTTGTTCAATGAGAGAGATTAACAGCATACGAGTATGATAGCATATGAGATGGGGAGTCCTGAGCTCCCACCAAGTGGCATCTTGGGACAGCAGGTAGACTGCGATGAGAAGAGAGGCCCAGCCAGTCCTGCTGCCCAGCAGGAGCGGCTGCTCCCAGGACAGGATGCCTGGACTGAGTGAAGAGTCAAGGCTCTGCAAAGATTCCGGCCAGGGATGAGCTTCCATCTCCTTCCAAGAGCATATGGAGCTGGAGTCTGGAGCCAGGAGGGAAGTGGTCACCAGGGTATGTGGTGATAATGAGCGAGCAGGACCGAGTCAGGCTTATTTTAAACTGTGAGCGCTGGATCTTCACGAAGCCAAGCCTCCCACACTATCGAGTGCTGGGGCTGAAGGAGGCCAGCTCATATAAGCTGTTATATGTCAGGACCACAGGAGGGAGGCCTTGGAAACTGTGGTGCTAAGAGGCTGCAGGAGCCCAGGCTTTCCTGCAAGAAGCCAGCTGTTGCCAACTGTGAAGTGTTGGACCCAAAGGAAGTCAGACTCTTTCAAATGTAAAATACCAGATACCTCCAAATAATGCTGTCTTTGGAAATACCACAGAAGGTAAGGCGATCGGACCCCAAGAAAAACCCCCAAGAGGAAAAAGAAGACCAGACAGAGACAAGGGGGAATATTTATTACCAAAAACAAGGACACTAGAAGAAGGCCTATCCAAAATCCTGGGGAGGGCCCTCTTTAGAAGAATTGCCTTCCAGTGGAAAAGATAACAACTTGCTGATTTATCTAAAGAGGACTACAAGGGCCAAAGTAAGAGGAAGCTCAGTCTGGTTTGTAAGTGACTTATGTTATCCTGTTGCCTTCTTTAAGCACACACCTAAGACCCCAGGCAACAGTGACTGGGCATGGTCTCAGAAAGACCTAAAAATTAGTTCTTCTTGGAACTCTGCTAGAATACTTCAATGGAAAAACTAGAAGTTTTTTGTAGGTCATGTTTGGCAGGATCATAAGAAATAATCTGAAGAAATAAAAATCAAGTTTAAGTCACTGAAAGCCTTCAGAGTGACAACAGGAATAAAGTCGACAACCGAGCACTATCAGGAAACCCATTTCTAGTATAATCAGGGGTTGCTTTGGCCTTGCTCTGAATTAAAGTAGCACCAGAAGTAGGCTTAAATTAAGCCCATGAAATTGTGTGTGAGAAACCTTATCTAAGCCACTTTCCTCCATCTCCTTTAGTAACTCACAAGTTTGTTCTCTCTAGGTTTGCTCCCTTTCCTATAGGTAACCTGAACGCTGAGGTTTGTTGCAGACCCTGAGCCTCCTTCCAGAGATAAACTGCCAGCTAAAGAAGCCAAGCTCAACCAGCCACTTCCATTGGACTCAACCTCGCAAGTCGAAAATATTCCCTCCCCCTTAATTTTCTTTGTTTTATGTTTAAAAACAGTTGATAAAGAACGTTTCATGTAACTTAAAATTAGTGGAGCAGAAGCTGAGAGCCTTTAATCAAAATAGAAAAGTTCAACAGCTAAAAATTAGTACATTTAGAACACTGCATCAGCATAGTTATTTGTATAGTAACTAATGCTGTTCCTGCCTATTAGAATGTCACTAAAGTATTACTGATTCGTCAAATCATGTGAGGTAGGGAAAGCAAACAGCAGAGTGTAATACTCCTTTGCTTCCTGAAGTTTGTCTTCTAATTTATGTCTGCATTCCCTTTTTACTAAAGATCTTGCAGTCCAGAGGTCAGAAAACGTCATGAGAATATTTTCTAACTGAACAAGAAGGGAGACAGTCTTGGAGGTGACTCGCCGTCTCCCAGATCTGTGTAATAAAGTACATTTATGGATATTGCAATCCGTTTGTCTTATTGGTGATTGACTATGGAAAGAACCCCTTGTGTTCAGTAACATATGTGTGTGTACAGATGGATAGACAGAATAATTCTCATTTAAAATTGAAATTTATAAGATATAAACTTAATAATCAGACTTATTGCAAGATCACCAAGTTGAATATTCAAGATACAAAGAATAAATTTACCAGAAGTGACATCAGGAATTTATGAAGATACACAATCTGAATACAGCCAACATTCAATGATACCACACCATCGACTTTAGACATGTCCCTATAGGAATCTCCCTCAGTTGCATCTGGATACAGGTCCAAGTTAAAACGAAAAACTTCATTTCCCATTATCGAGACAGCCTGAAAAACAGAGATCTTAATGTACTTCATCCAGGAAGACAATAATAAAACAAAATCTCATTCAGAAAACAACAAAAAAATTCCTTTTGGAAATGGTTTATATTTTAAACTTCCCATATGTAATCTTCATGAAAACATTCTTCTTAAAAGATAATTTATTAATATATTTTAAAGTAAAATAAGTTTTAAAATAAAACAACATTATCTATTTACCTTTTTTATGAACTACATTATCACTTACTTTTTTATGAACTGTCTTAGGATCAACATCTGTAACAATAATATTTTCCAGTCTGGCAAATAGTGACTGTTTTCTTGACTGAAGAGAAAGAGAAGAATCTAGGCCTGGGGAAAAAATTATAGTAATTTCCATAAATTGACAATAATTAAGACCTGTTTCCAACATTTTCTCTTGAAGGTAAGACTTCAAAACATTTGGTAATATTTGGACCCATAACTGACAAATTAAGTTTCTATATCAGATCTTTTAATCTGATAAAGAATTAAATCTATCAATTCATTTAAGAAATCATTTCCTGAATGTTCAATTTGTTTGAAGAAACTACTTCTGGTACAAATTTTCTGAGGATTCCTTCAGTAATTTACACTGAAAGTACGAAAATATTTCACAGATCAAATTCAGACCAGTGGATGCACTCTAAGTTTAGAAAAAACATAAGGAAAAAAAAGAAGACAAACTACTCCTTAGTTTTCTGATTTTTTCCATTTTCCAAGGACTTAATTAAATATGATCTTTACCGGATCACAACATGCTAATCGGGTGGTAAGTTTCTCTTATAAGACTTATATAAAAAGAGGGGGGAATGATACGGTGGTATTAATAAGTTCAGAATTCTCTATATATGTATCAGTTATAAAACTATTGTTACATAATTATAAAACTAACATCAGTTTTCTTCAGCTTGCGAAACTAGTTACTTAGCCTCCAAATTCTCTGTCTCCTGTCTTTAGTCATGTAAAGTAGTTTGATTTCTCTGAAGCTGGTTCTCCAGCTATATGTAAATTGTATATGAATTATCTTTTTTTACTAACAAAAGTGCATTGTTAAATGAGCTAGAGTTCTTGGAGGTGACTAGATGTCTCCCAGATCTGTGTAATAAAGTGCATTTATGGATACTGCAATCCATATGTCTTACTGGTCATTGACTACAGAAAGAACCCCTTGTGTTCAGTAACATTAGTATATATTCTTTAGTAACTGGGAATAGGGTGAGGGGGGTGAAGGGAAGAATATGGCAGTTGTACCACCACTCCCAAGCCTGATCACTTCCTGATAAACCTGATAACATCTAAGCTGGTCACATCAAAAACCAGACCAGATAATGGATCCTGAGAAGAGTCTGAGCTTGATTAAAAATAACTAAAACCTAACTTAATTAACATGCCAAATTCCGAGAAGTACCATCTTAGTCCTCCCCAGGACTTCTATAAAAAGGAAACCTCTCAAACTGCCCGCTTTTTGATCCTGTCCGCATGTCATGCAGCTAGGTCACGTGGCATCCCTCTCAGACAACATAATAAAGGCCTGTTCATGGGATCAATTTCTTTCTTTATTTCTCTCCCTCGTGCTCTTTTTTATATCTAACAGGGGGAAGCAAACTTTCAATAACTTTAATAACTTTTACCTTGAATCCTGATTTCGGCAATATTGTTTTTTTCATCACAAACAATGACATAGAAAGCATTCAACTTGGCAAAGAGTCTGAAGCCAATAATATCACGATCTTTAGTGGATACAATCACTAAAAATAAAGCAAAGTATTCAATCACAAATGGATTCTAATTTAAAATCTATTCTTATTGAGTCAACCACAAGGTGTGTGTGTGTGTGTGTGTGTGTGTGTGTGTGTGTGTGTGTGTGTGTACATAATAAAATTCTCAAGGGCTTAAAATTTCAAATACTTACTGCACTTTAAATGTTTCTTCTTAAGGGTTAAAATTTAAAAGCAAAGACAAAAGCTAAATGAGTAAGACAAGAGCATAGAAATGCACAGAAGCTAAACAAAGAAAGAAATGCAGAGAAGCTAAACAATGTGCCTGAACATACACACACACACACACACACAGAGAGAGAGAGAGTTTAAGTAGCAGTTAACAAACAGAATTCTTTCTGATCCAAACTCCGCCTCTTGACCAGGAAGATTTTATGCCTGCACTCCTGCCTTCGGACTTCCATACGTTACCATTCTTATTTGTAAAGTGAAAAGGAAGACAAACCCTATTTATGCAATCCCTTTGGGAGTCTCAGAGAGGAGAGGAAGTGCTCTGGGTAAATAGAAATCCTCTCTTTCTATTAGCTACGTAAAAGCCAATAAGGCTACTGCCAATAAGAACTAAATAAATATTTGCCAAACTAAGTGCACTAATTACATTTGGCTTACACACAAGGCACTCATAAAACTCTTACTTGGAGAAAAGGACTGAAGAAAACAAAATGGCTTATACTACTCTGTTGTTATGTGTAACTAAATTGGAACACGCTCATAACTAAGCCACCATTGGGTTTTTGGATGCTGTAAATCAAGCAATATAAGAATATTAGTATTTTTCTCACAGAGCAACTAGTGGATTCAAAAAGCCTGCCTTGAGGTTACTAGTGCAACTCCTTACCACTATATGCTACCACAGCTCTACTCTAGAGTTTGAAAACTCTACTAACAACAAAAAAGCAGTTTTCATACCTTTCTGTAGTGTAGAATTTTTTTGGTGCTTTTCAGTTGAAATTTGTGTCTCTGTAACATCGTCCATATTTTGACCATCTGATGGAAGAATATTTGTCAAGTAATTAATAGAAGAGAGAAGAGCTTGTGTTTGCAGCAACAGATTTAAAGATGAAAAGGCTACCTAAAAATGTTTAAAAAAGAAAATTAATTTTCTTATGTCTGATGTTTTCCCTTTAGTTTCTCTCCATAATGGATCCTAAATGCAAAGCTTTTCTGTCTTCTACCACCCAGACAGAAGAGTCACAACTCAGGCTCCTCCAACAGGACATGCACAGAGTCAATTGTTGTTGTTCTTATGTGCCATCGGGTCACTTGCGACTCATAGCGACCGTATGTACAACAGTCCTTAACTCTGCTCTGTCCTGTGCCAATCACACCATCTCCGATACACCCATCCCAATTACCCCAGTCACTCACACTATTCCAGAGTACATTAGTTGGATCAGATAACACAATTATTTCTTTCTAAAGCATATAACCATTGTGGGTCCTTTAATTTGCTACTCATAGTCATCCCAATATTCAACAAATACAGGTTGATTGCATGGTCAGTAATTATTGACTATGATCTTATAACACTTAAATGAAACTCTAGCTCCCCATGTGCTAGGATTGTCTAGAAATCATTTCAAATGTGGCATTTGATAGCATGATATTAGTAAATTCCGGATTATTCAAACATATGGTGCAGTTGTACAACTGACATCAGATACCTCCAGCCTGCAAAACTGGTTGCTTTGCCCTAGAATGCTACTTCTCTTTCTTCAGTCATGTAAAGTACTTTAAGCTGTCTGTTTACGGACAGCTTTCCTGAATTAGAATTTACCTTTTGAAATAGTACCTTTTTAGTCATATGTACATTATATCACAACTTTTCTGTTTACTAGTAACTATGTAAACTGTTCTTTTTGAATGTAAAAACTTTGAATTAGCAATAGCAATACATTAAGCAGATAAACACTTAATCCAAGTATAAAAACTAATGACCACTCTTGATGGGGTGCTATTATTTGAAAGGTTTCTGACAGAAGCCACGAACCATGTGGAGGTAGAAACAGGGCTACTCAGCAAGGGGGAATATGAGGGCTGGGCTTAGGGGGTATATACGGGGTTTTAGCAGGTGTGTTTTAGGGGGTTGTGAGATGAGCTGATGTTGCTGTAGAGCTCATTGGTGCATAAAGTTTCTGGTTTTGGAAAAGGTCCTGATATGGGAATTTCTGAGTTCTAATTCTGGAGAATGTCCTGACATAGGATTTTCTGAGTTCTGGTTTCAGAAAATGTCCTGACATGGGATCTTTTTGAGTTGAGCTTCAACTTCCATTTTTATTTTTAGCCTAACACTGTGTAAATTTGACCTTCACTGAAAAACATTATATATATATATATATTCATATATAAGTTAATGTCAGCCTTTCCTGACCCCTTCATATTCTGTTATGAGTGTCAAATTAACTTGCATTTCTTTCGCTTGCTCTTGCTTAGATTGGTGTCTTTCTTGCACAGTATATCCTATCAAATTCTTATATCTGAGTCAGAACTTTCTAGGTATTACTCAAAGAGGCTCCTGGATCTCTTAAGAAATCATCCCTCGACACTATCACTTAAGAAGAAATAAAAATAGACCATTTACAGAGAGAAAAAAAGGTATGGCACTTTTAGAAAAAAAAAAAAAAAAGAAGAAAAAAACACAACAACAAAAAAACACTTGACTCCAGAAAGGTAAAAGAGCAATATAAGTCACTTACAACAAATTTACTATTTTCTAAATAGTAAATTAATATATAACAAAAATTATCTTTGCTTACATGAAAGATTATTTTTTTCATTTCCTGAAAACAAAATGGACATTAACTACAGGAGGGAGGAGGGAAAGTTACAATATTACAACAGATTTCCCATCCTTCAAACAACTCACTGTCATCAAGTCAGAACTCACTGATAACTGAAGCTCCAGTGAGTTTTTGGAGGCTGTAAATCACAGGGGCGGAGACTGCCCATTTGGCATCCATGGAGTTACTGGTGGATTCAAACCTCCAGAGAGGTGCCACCTTTGAGTTAGCAGCACAACTTCCTATGGACTAGGCCAACAGAACTCCCGACAACCATTCTCACTCATTTTCTTTTCATGTAACCTGCAGACACATCTTGTCTCTTCTTCACCTATGCTACTACCTAAGTAGGACAGCATCTCAAGCACTCCAACATTTTTCCTTGTAATCACACTTTTTTTGGTGCACTAACAATGCTATTTAGTTTGCTTTGTTTAGAACCTTGTTAGTTCTTTGTAAATCCAAGGTCCTTAATATATAACCATTTCCTTCCCATTTTTTAAAAAGAAATAATATTAAAACTTTTAAGGACATTAAGGTGTGATATAGTAAAGCAAAACAGCAGCTTTATAAACCCAAATTAAAAACAAAGAGCATATTAAGCATTTATACAGTTAATATATAATTTATTTCTCCAAATTACTTAATCAGTATTCTTCAAATGATATTTAAAACTTTGATACAGGAGCATTTTCAAATAAGATTATTTTTTTAGAGAATTTTTTACCTTAATTGTTTGTTCAGCATTTTCAAAAGTGGTCTGAAAACTAGGCCCATTCTTATCAGCCTGAAAAAAAAATAAAAGTTCTAAGAATAGATATAAAGATCAAAGTAAATTATAAACTCTGGTTAATTTACATATCATTACTTATATATATATATAAAACATACACATATATACACACACACACACACACGTGTATATATAGTTGTTTTTGTGTTATGTGCCATCAAGTCACTTGCAACTTATAGCAAACCTATACACATTAGCTCTGAACCTTGCCCTATCTTGAGCCAATCTCATCATCTTTGAAACACCTAAGCCCATTTCTCCAGTCACTGAGTCAAACCATCTCACCTTCGGTATTCTACTCTTTTGCTGTCCACCCCTCCCTTTCCTAGCATGGTATCTTTCTCCAAAGATGGTCCCTCCTGGCACTATGCCCAAAGTATGTGAGAGGGAGCTTCAAAATCCTTGCCTCCAGAGAACAGCTTGGTTTCACCCTTTCCAGGACAGACCTGTTTGTTCTGGTCGTCCATGGTTTGTTCAACACTCTTCTCCAGAACCACAATTAAAAGGCTGTGATCCTTCTTTTATCATTCTTTGTCATTGTTCAGTTCTCTGATTTTTGTCAAGTAATTGTGAAGAACACACCTGGATCAGGCCCTCCTTAGTCTCCAGACTGACATCATTGCTCTTCAATACTCTAGAGAGGTCCCTGACAGCAAACTTTCCCAATGCAATTCATCTTTTGGTTTCCTGACTGCTGGTGCCAAGAATGTTGATAGTGGAACCAAGCAAGCTAAAGTTGTTAACAATCTCAATCTCTTTCAATCTCTTCTATGTCCATCATATAAAGCTCCCAATTGGCCCCATGGTGAGAATCTTTTGTTTTCTTGATGTTGCCCTTCAATCCACATTGAAGACTAACAGTCCTTGACCTTCTGCAACAAAAACTTCAGGTTCTCCTCAGTTTCAGAAAAAAAGTTTGTGTCATCTGCATAATGCAGGTTATTGAAGAGTCTTTCTCCAATCCTGATGTCACATTCCTCCTCAAAAAGTCCAGCCTCCTAATAGATCTAGTCTGCATACTGATTGAAAAGGTATGGGGATAGGATGCATCCCTAATGCACACCTTTCCTGATCCTGAGCAGTGTTTTCCTGCTCTAGTCTGACTACTGCTTCTGAGTTCAAATATAGGTTTCACATTAGCACAAGAAGTATTCTGAGATTCGCATTCTTTTTAAGGTTAGCCTCAATTTGTTGTGACACACAATTTCAACCAGATCCATCTAATATTGGCTATGATGTCCCTAGTGCCACAGCCTCTCTGATCTCAGTTCTCAGTTTACACAACTGGAAGTTCTCCACTCAAGTACTATTCCAGTTGTTTCTGGATAATACTCAACAGGATCCAGCTTGCGTGTGATATAGTGATATTATCTGATAATTTCCACACTCTGTTGGGTCACCTGTTTTTGGAACGGGAATAAATGTAAACAGATAGATCCCTTCCAGGCCGTTGGCCAGGTTGTTATCTTCCAGATTTTTTGGCATAACCTGCTAAGTGTGTCCAGAGCAGCATCCATTTGATAAAATATATCAGTTGGTATTCCATCAATTCCTGCAGCCTGTTTTTTGCCAATTCCTTCAGAGCAGCTTAGATTCCTCCTTCATCACCACTGCCTTTTTTAAAATAACAAATTTTTATTTTATACTGGTTTACTTACAAAGTTCTTATACATTGTTTTATGTACCATATCTTTCACATTTGCTTTACCCACTTTAACCACTACCCATCAAATTGTGCAACCCTATGATTACCACCCCCCATGCATCCTCATCCCTCTGCGCCCCTTCTCTCTCCTTAGATTCTCATACAGATTTTACTAATTACCTTTCTATTTCTACAATAATGGTCTTATATAGTATTTGTCCTTATGGGACTGAGTTAGTTCACTTAGCACAATACTCTCCAGTCCCTTCTAAGTAGGTAGTGATTTTCAAAATCACTGCTCCTGCAAGGGTAGGAGTGGGGGGGAGCAGAGGAAGGAAGATGGACAGGGGGGAAGTAATAATAGGGTCACACAATTTGATGGGACAAAGATAGGTAGTCTGCTTCCTTAAAGATGTACAGGCTTGCAAACTGATGGAAGCTCACTATGAGAAGTGATTGACTCAAGGGCAGTGAGTCTAGTATTTTCCCAATATTGACAGCTTCCTCCTAACCCAACTCAAACTGACTTCATTTTTTTTAAAAATTTATTTTACTTTGGTTTGCATACAAAATTTGTATACATTGTGTTTCACACTTTCCTTCATTTATATTGTGTTTCATGCAATCATTCCCATGTTGTTGTTAATTGTTGTTGTTATGTGCCATCGAGTCACTTGTGACTCATAGCCACCCTATGTATAAGAGCTCTAAATGCCACTCTATCCTGTGCCAAGCTCGCAGTCTCTGACACACTCATTCCCACCAACCCAATCACAGAATCAATACATCTCATCAAATCATTCCCATAGAATGTGTTATATAAAATTAATCACCACTGAACTATGGCCCCCATTACCCTATCTTTTCAGGTCCCTACCGCATCTATCCCATTTCCTTTACAACCTTTCTCCAACACACCAAATTGTTTGACCCCATACTTTCTCCCGACACACCTTCACCCTTCTACTGCTACTCCTTCCTCCCTTAAATCCCCATTTATGTTTTACTAGTCTAATCACAATCAAATGAATTGAGAAATTGTGGTATATTCACACACTGGAATACTACACAGCAGTCAGGAGCAATAATTTCAAAAAATACTAGATAACTTGGGAGAGACTGGAAAGCATGATGCTGAGTGAACTCAGTCTCATAAGGACAAATATTGCATAAGACCATTATTGTGAAAATAGAAGGATGACTTCATCCTTTTTTAAGCAGTATGATCAGCCAAATACTACCTATACATACAACTACTTTAGTATAGGTAGGTGAATATGACCCAGAAGATAGGTACACTCAGAGCATACTTCATCCCAGGTTTTAATCTTTTAGAAAAGCAGCTAGGGGCTTTGTAAAAATCATGTACTGGGGAGCTCTGTTGGCCTAGTGGCATGACACTGCACTGCAATCCCAGACGTATGCAGTTCAAACGCTCTGCTGGAGAAGGAGGGGGCAATCTCCTCCTGTACCAGTCAGATCTGATTTGACGGTACACTTAAGAATAATACAATTTAAAAAAAAAAGTCATGTACTAAGGAAACTAAAAAATTATAATTTAAAAATTGCTATATACATTAAGAGCCATTGACTATCAACTCCTTTCTTTTTCCTTCAGGGGACTGTTTCATGCCTTCAATAAATAACATAAATACTCTGTATCTCTTACCTTAATATATTCCACTTTTAGAAGGTCCAATCCAGATTTGTCGGAAGAGCTAATCAAATGAAGGGGCTTCTTTCTGGATCCTTGATTCAATACAAAGAGCAGTATTTCAAGCAGATAGCTCATTTTTCATTTTGTAATTTTCTACTTATCTTTTCTATTTAAAAATATTCATTAAGTTTCAAAATAATTTATGAACACATTCTTATGACTACTGAACACAAACATCACTAGCAAAGAAGCAAAACAGTCCAAATTCTTAACTTGGGTAACCAACTAACCTTTAAAAACACCATTATCTTCATTTTATTTCATATCTATGTTCAAAAATAATCAAGATTTCTCTAGACTTTCAAAAATTTTTTTCAATAAGTGCATTTGCATTGTAGCAGAAAGACTAGTGCTTAAGGATGGTTCAACATAAGGAAAACAATCAATGTAATTCATCACATCAACAAGGCAAAGAACAAGAACCATATGGTCCTATCAATTGATGCAGAAA
>NW_006400014.1:3448331-3476707 GCF_000299155.1 Elephantulus edwardii
AGGGAAAAAAAAAATCAGAAAATATAAATTCTAATTCACCTTTAACCCTACTAAAAACAACTCAACTTCTATTTTCTCAATCATACAACAAGAAGGTTAGTCAGATAAATCTGTAAGTTAGTTGAGTAAAATTCTTGGAACAAATAATTTCTTTTACTTACTACAATCAATCCAAAATACTTAGGAGCAATAATGTCAATCTGAAGACTAAGATGTGCCTATTTCAAGCCATGGTTTTCTCAGTCACCTGCTATGCATAATAAGGATGACAGAAAAGCTGGTATCTTTGAATTGTGGTGCTCAAGAAGAGTACTGAATATTGCCTGCCAAAAGTAAAAATAAATATGTCTTGGAGCAAGTACAGCCAGAGTGCTCCATGGAGGCAAAGATGGTGCAACTTTGCCTCTCGTACTTTGGATATGTAGCTATGCCAAGCTACTCCTTATACAGGGACACCATACTTGGAAAGGGACTTCATGATAGGAAAGATGGAAGGTCAGCAAAGGAGAAGATGACCTCCAGGAAAATGGACTGACTCAGTGACTGCCACAATGGGCTCACGTGTGTCCAAGATGATGAGGATAGCACTGGACAGGGTCAGGTTTAAGTTTTTTGTTCTCAGGGTTGCTATGAGTCCAGCACCTAACAACAACAACAACAAAATAAAGAAATATAAATTTCTTTTATTCAAGGCAACAGAACATAATGTTTAAATAGCAGAAGAAAAATTTTTGTTTGGTTCCTTGTTTTTCAGAGTATGGAATTGCTAAACTTCTTTTAACTTAATTAGGAAAAAAAAAATCTCTGTCATCAAATCAATACCAAGGGTACACGTGCCCCAAAGGATTTACAAAGCTTCAAATCATTACAGAAACAGACTGCTCCATTATTCTCCTGCCACTAGGGCTTCTTTTTAACTTTATTGTTATTATCATTAGATGCTATTCAGTTCCAACATACAGTGACTCTATTTATAACAATAGCATGTATAAGAAGATCAGCTAGGGTTCCAATCTGGTTCCCATAGGGTAGCGATGAGTCAGAGTTAACTTGATGGTACCTAACAATAACATGAAGAACAGAATGAAATATTTCCCGATCCAATACCATTCTCACAATCACTGCTGCACTTCAGCTCACTGCTGGAGCCACTGTGTCAACCCAGATCCATGAGGGTCTGCCCTTAGTAGGTGGTTGTTATTAGTTAGTTTGATCTTTATTATTGCTGGTGTTGTTGGGCGCTGTCAAGTCCATTACAAGTCCTAGTTGTAACTCTATGAACAACAGAGCTGAACTTTGCCCTATTCTGTGCCATCCTCATCATTTCTGACATACTTGAGCCCACTGTTACAGACACTGTGCCAATCCATCTCATTGAGGGTCTTCTCCTCCTTTGCTGGCCCTCCACCTTGCCAAGTATGATGTCCTTTTCCAAGCCCACTAAACAACATGCCAAAGGACATGAGACCAAGTTTCAATATCCTGACTTCTAAGGAGTAACCTGATTACACCTTCTCTAAGACCTATCTGTTTGTTCTTTTTGCATTCCAAAGGATATTCAGTACTATTCTCCAACACCACAAGTCAATGTCCAAATTTCAGATGCATAGTGAGCAACTGTAAGATCAGGGTTTGGGTAAGGTGCACTTATGTCTTTCAATTGACATCATTGCTTTCCAGTACCATGAAGAAGTCCCTGACAGCTTTTCCCAGTGCTACACATCTTCTGATTTCTTGATTGCTAGTACAAAGGGATTGGAAGAGATACATACTTGATCCAACTGAAAACGTAAACTATCAAATAATAACATTAATATCACATGTAAGCAAAATACTGCTGAAGATCATTCAAAAATGGCTGGAACACTACATAAACAGGGATCCTCCAGAAGTTCAAGCATGGCACCAGGGATATCATTGTTGATGTCAGATAGATACTGGCTGAAAGTAAGAAATACCAGAAGAATGTCTATTTGTGTTTTATTGACTATGCAGAGGCATTTGACTATGAGGTTCATAACAAGTTGTGGGTGACACTGAGAAGAATGGGAATCCCAAAGCATTTAGTTGTGCTCATGTGAAACCTACACCTGGACCAGGAGTCTGTTGTGAGAACAGAGCAGGGGTACACTCCATGGTTTTAAATTGAGAAGGGAGTGCATCAAGGTTGTATCCTCTCTCCATATCTTGTCAATCTATATGCTGAGCAAATTATCCAAGAAGCTGGTCTCTATGAAAAGGAGAGTAGCATCAAAATTGGAGGGGGACTCATCATCAATTACCTGCATTATACATATGACACAACTTTGCTTGCTCAAAGTGAGGATGAGAAGATCAAGGAATGTAGACCAGTATGGGTTGCATCTCATTATCAAGAAAACAAAGACTCTTAACACTGGAGTGATAGGCAGCATCATGATGATGGAGAGAAGACTAAAATTGTCAACAGCTTCATCCTGGTTGGATCCACAACTAACACCCTTGGTACTAGCAGTCAGGAAATAAGGAGATGCACTGCACCAGGGAAATCTGCAGTAAAGGACCTCTCCAAATTACTGAGGAGTAAGGATGCCAGTTGGAGAACTAAGGTGCATCTTATTCAGGCCACGGTCTATCCAATTACTTGTTATGCATTTGAGAGTTGGACAGTGAATAAGAATGACAGAAAAAGAATTGATGTCTTTGAGCTGTGGTGTTGGAGAAGAGCACTGAACATCCCATGGATGGTCAAGAGAACAAATATGTTTGGGAGAGGGTACAGTCGGCATGTTCTATGGAGCAAATGATGGGGCTTCACTTCACATACTTTGGACATGTTGCTAGGAGGGGCTACTCCTTGAAGGACATGATACTGGGAAGAATGGAGAGTCGGCAAGGAAGAGGAAGACCCTCAACCAGATAGACTGACACATTGAGTGCTGCAATGGGCTATTGTGTGTCAGGAATTATGAGGATGGCACAGGCTAGAACAGAGTTCAAATTTTGTTCATAGGGTCGTTATGAGTCGTACTCAACTTGAAGGCACCTGACAATAACAAGTACTAAGGGTGTTGATTGTAGATCCATGTAAGACAAAATAATTGATAGTTTCATTCTTTTCTCCATCTGATGTTCTACACTTGATGTCTTATCATGATGTTATCTATTGGCCCAGGAGTGAAGATTTTTATTTACTTGATGTTGAAATGTAATCCAGTTGGAGTCTTTGACCTTCTGTAGCATTTCAAGTTCTCCTTACTATCAGCAAGCAGCATTGTTTAAACTGCATAATACAGGTTGCTGATGTGTTCATCAGATTCTGATGTCACAGTCGTCTTCATAAAAGCCATCCAGTTTCTTGTACGACATGCTCGGAATAAAGACTTAATAGGAATGGAGAAAGAACAGAATCCTGAAGCACATCATTCTTGATTTTAAACGATGCAGTGCTTGCTTACTCTGTTCAGACAAGATCTTCTTAGTGTAGGTGAATGTTTCACATGAACAAAATTAAGTATTCTGGGATTTCTAGAGACAGTATTACATTCTATTATATTCTTATATAGGGAGCTCTGGTGGCCTAGTGGTAAGAATCTGCACTGTAATCCCAAAGGCAGGCAGTTCAAATTCACCAGCGGTTCCACAGGAGAAGGATCTTCTCCTGTGTCATTTACAGCATCTGAAAAACCTGCTGGAGGGTCAGCTCTGGGTCAGTTCCAACCCAAAAGCACAAAATAACAACAAACACAACAGACACAGAGCAGGGGAGAGCGGGGGGGAAAAAAACCCGACTTATCCTGTGTCCACCCTGTATTTTAAGAGGTCTTATAAAGTAGGTTTTGGGGTTCGTCTTTTAATCAACTTTTGTTTATTAAAAAATTAAGTTTATTTTATATCATCAGTAAGTAGGTATCTTACCATATATTTGCTGCATAGTGAATGTAGAGAATGAATCATGTTGGCAAGAAGAGAGTACTGGCTTACTATGGTCTTGTTTGCTTCCTGACTGCAACAGAGCAACTAAATGAAGACTTTCCAGAGGGGAGATATTTGAGCACAGCATGTTTTATAGTAACCAATGTTTATAACACTAACAAGAACAGTTGGCATGTTGCTGTTATTGTTAATGTTAGGTGACATCGAGTTGAGTACAACTCACAGTAAGATCTATAAACAAGAGACCTGAACCCCATTCTACACTGTGCCATCCTCATACTTCCTGACACACTAGAGCCCATTGCAGCAGTCATTTTGTCATTCTACTTGGTCAGGGGTCTTCCTCTCCTTCACTGACACTCCACTCTTCCTAGCATCATGTCCCTATCCAAGGAATAGCCCCTCCTAACAACATGCTTAAAGTATGTGAGGCTAAGTCTCATCATTTGTGCCTCCAAAAAGCACTGAGGCTACACCCTCTCCAAGATATATTTGTTCGTTCTATTGGCTGTCCATGGGATGTTCAGTGCTCTTCTCCAACACCACAGCTCAAAGGAGTCAATTCTTCTTCTGTCATTCATTGTTCAGCAATTAGATACACTGCAAGTGATCAGAAAACTTGGCCTGAAAGGATTTACAAATCATGACTAATGACCAACAATCTGAAAGCATGTGGTCCGAATCTACCAGTTGTTCCACAGAAGGGAGATGGTCAGTCTCTTCCCATGTGATTTACAGCTTCTGAAAACCTGATTAAAAGGCTCAACTATGTGTTGGTTCCTAAACAACTGTATGTAACAAAACAACAGTTTTGCTTAACACAGGAGTCCTCAGTGTGTTTACAGCTAACAACTCTCTAATTTTTTATGGTGGAGCACCAAGTGATCTAAGAATTGTTATGGACTGAATTCTACTTTCTCAACTTATATTGACACCATAATCCACGTTTATATGGACTGTAACTTAATTCTGGAAATAAGAATTTCCTTTTGTTATGTTAATGGATCATAGTGAAGTTAGAATAGGCCTAAAACTGGTCACTTAAAGAAGTCATGAGAAATACATACATTCTATTACAGCATGGACTCCCACTTCTTTGAATGATGACTTGCATCCTGTCTTACTAGAACTTCCACATCAAATACTACAATGAGGGTGGCTTTGAGGAAACAAATTTAGTGTCTTACTGTTCCAGAGGCTAAAAGTCTAAATTAGGTCTCTGCTATGTTGGTTCCCACGGGACTCTCTCCTAGTTTCTGGCAACTGTCAGCAATTCTTGCTGTTCCTTTGCTGCTTTGTAGATGCATCTGCCTCCACCGCAGTGTCTCTTGGTTTATCAGTATTTTTCCTTTTGTAATTGAGATATTTCACTCAGGATAATGTCTTCCAGATTCATCTATATTGCTTAGTCTCTTACAAGTTCATTGTTTTTCTGTGCTCTGTAATATTCCATTGTGTATATGTACCACAGTTATTCTATCCATTTGTTTGTTGATGGGCCCTTGAAATGCTTCCATCTCTTCATTGTTGTGAATAATGCTACAATAAACATGAGTGTGCATACATCTATTTGTGTCATGGCTAAAGCTATCATAATAGCATCTACAAAAATTACTAGTAAGTAAAATATTTTTCTTCTAGCCTGATTTTAATTCTATAGCCTATAAAAAACAAAACATAGGTCTTTATCTTAGAGTAAGACACTAGACAAATATTAGTTTGTTTTAGTTACTATAGAGTTATCAATTTCAACAGTCCTGAAATATCTTATTATCAGACAAGATACACCAACACTAAAGAAATTACTGTTGCTATGTACAGTCAAGTTGGAAACATCTCATAGTTGATTCTCCAGTAGGCTTTCAGAGGCAGTAAATCACATGGGGAAAGAATGGCCATCTTTCTCAGGAGAAGCAACTGGTGGATTTAAACCATATGCCTTTGAGATGTCAGCACAACTTCTTACCACAAAACTATAATAGTTCCTTTAAAAATTATTAGTATTTCTTAAAGAGAGTAGATATTACATTCTATTATTTTATAATTTGTTGCTTATTATGATATATAAATGTTATTCAATTTTTTAAAAAATAAGGACTTCAATATCATCAGACCAGAGATCAATTCTAGATTTGCTATTCATGAGATACTTGACCTTGGATTAATCACTAAATCTATTTAACCTTTCTTTGTAAAATGAGAATGAAACCTCCCTTATATCAAAGAGATTTAAATAAGCTCTCTGAAGCAACACATGATAGTGGTTAGGAATGTAGACCCTAGGTATATATTCAGCCACCTACTAGGGATATGATCACAGATTAAATATATAATAAATTTATTTCTGCCTCCTCACATGTGAACTGGAGAAAATAGCAGTAGTCACTATATCATAGTGATTCTATATGAAGTAAATTAGTTATTACTTGTAAAGTGCTTAAAACAGTGTTTTAGTTGCTGTTGTTGATGACAGGTGCCACTGAGTCAAGTACAACTCATATTGACCCCATAAACAGCCAACCTGAATCCTGACCTGTCCTGTGCCATCCTCATCATCTCTGACACACTAGAGCTCACTGAAGTCACTATATCAATCCATCTCGTTAGAGGTCTTCCTGTCTTTCACTTATCCTACAGCCTTCCAAACAGGATAGCCCTTTTTAAGGAAAGGCTTCACCTCACTACATGTTCAAAATATGAAAGACAAAGTTACTATATCTTTGCTTCCAAGATGTGCACTCTGGTTTCACTTTTTCAAGACATATCCTGTTTGTTCTTTTGGCAATCCACGGGATATTCAGTACTCCTCTACAACACCACAATTCCAATGATCAAAGACCAGAGGAACTGTGTGAGGGCATCCAAGACATCACCCATGAAGAGAGCAAAAGGTCATTGCAAAGAAGGAAGAGAAAGAAAAAGCCAAAATGGAAGTCAGAAGAGATTATGAAAATTGGCATCAGAGAACAGAGAACTCAAGACAGAAGATGAGATGGTGAAGTAAAAGAGCTGAACAGAAGATTTCAAAGAACAGTTTGAGAAGATAGAGCAAAACATTATAATGAAATGTACAAAGAGCTGGAGTCGAAGAATAAAAATTTAAGAACTTACTCGGCATTTTTCAAGCTGAAAAAACTGAAAAATAAATTCAAGCCTCAAGTTATAATACTAAGCAATGCTATCAGCACAATCTTGAATGATCCAGGAAGCATCAAAAGAAGAGGGAAGGAATACACAGCATCTCTGCACCAAAAAGAATTCGCTGACACTGAGAAATTTTAGGAAGTACATATGAACAAGAGCCAATGGTGATGAAAGAAGTACGAGCTGTACTAAAAATACTGGCAAAAAATAAGGCCCCAGGAATTGCTGGAATACCATTTAACATGTTTCAACTAACAGACACAGCCCTGGATGTCCTCACCAGTATATGCCAGGATATGTGGAGGACAGTTGCTTGACTGACTCATTGGAAGAAGTCCATATCTGTCCCCATTCCCAAGAAAGGTGATCCAACACAGTGTAGAAATTATCAAACAATATGAATATCTCATGTAATAAGCAGTGATAGTTACCTAGTATTTACTATACACATTATTATTTTAATAAATGTGTATCAGGTATCCTAGAGGTTACTGTTATTACTTTTCATGGTTATTACCTTGAATCTCATGGTAGGCCAAGCTGATTTTCTTTAAGTAAGACACTGCAATTAAGTCAAATGTTCTCATTGTCGCTTCCGTTCCTAACTGAGTGACATTAAATACTAGAATTGTATCTTCTTCCTTCTGTTGTTTGGTAAATTCCAAAATCACCTGAAAGAATCAGCATAACCAATTAAAAAATGACAAGTAGTCTGAATCATACTTAAAGTAACAAAAACAAACCCTGGAGAAACTGTGGAGAGATTAGAACTCTCATACACTGTTAATGGGAATGTAAAATGTTGCAAACACTACTGAAAGCTATTTGGTGCTATCTTAGAAAATTGGGAAAAGAAATACCATTTGATCCAGAAAGCCCACCACTAGAAATTTATCCCAAAGAAATAAAAGTTGTAACACAGAGAGATATACACCCATGTTGATTCCAGCATTATTTACAATGGCAAAGGGAAAAAGCATATAAGAAACAAAACTTCTGAACCCCATTATAAACTTCCAGAACCACAGAACATACATTTCCCAAACAAATATTATGCAGCACATATACCTTTAATTCTAAAACACAAAGAACTCTCAATAACAAAGATGAAAAATACCAGAAATAATGGTCAAAAAAATGGACCAACAAATGAACAATAAAATGATTTTAAACTTTGAAAGGAATTAATATTTAAATAAATCCATTTAAAGCATGTGATTACATTTCTCAGTAAAGTACCAACTATTCTATCAGCTTTAACTGAAAAACATTTCATTTTCTTGAAATTTGGGGTTAAGCGTGGTTTTTTGGGGGGGTAGGAGGGAGATGAAGTACCTACATTTTTAATATACTTAATGTTTGGATCTAATATGAGTTCCCAAGAATAACAGTAATAGGAACATTAATATTTATGAATAAAACAAATATACATCTACCTCTTTAATTTCAAACTTGAGCAGAAGATTAATGAGCTCTTCATTTGGGGGCTCCACAGCTTTTTTCAGTTCTGACCCTTTTATACTTTTACTAGGCTGTGAGTCTCCATCTTCAGCATCAAAATATTCATCCTCAGACTCTAAAGAAAGAAGATATTCATTTGACCTGAGAACTATGTCCATGGAAAAATGTACTCAAATTTAAATCACTCAAAAGTAAAGTTCATTCTTAGCCATAAGCCTTCCTATTCAGAATCAGAATAGCTTCAGTGGTTTCAAGACCAAAAGATTTATGAAATAATCTTATTAAAAAGATAATATTGTAATTTTTTTCTACAACTATACCAATGGTTTTCCTTTTAAGTTTATTCATTAAATCATCAGTAAAATATTTTAGGGGCACCAGGTACCATGTGGCATGCAATGTTAGCCACTAACATCATAGTGACAGGAAAGGCAGGTCCTTTTCCTTTTATATTATCTTTCAAATTACAAGAGCTCAGTCAGGTCAGAGCTACAGAAAACCATAAGGTACAGAGTAGAGTAACTAAAGCAGTTCGCTTAAACACTGTAAACCACAAGAAAACCCCTTGATTCAAGTGACGAAGAAATATGAGTTAAAAGGCTAACTTTATACCACTTTCAGAATTCCTTTATTTTCTGAAAATATTATCATAAGCCAATGTACAACCTTGGTTTAGTGGAGAAAGTACACTTTACATTCTTTACCTGATTCTATTCCATCTAGTAACAGGGAGGTTTCAAGCAGACCTTTTGTGCTATCTGAAATCACAGGGATTGAGGATATCTAGAAAATAATAGAAACACTTTTTGTAACATACTGATTTAGCAAGAGTAATGTGCATAAACAAGAGAAAGACCTAAAGAACAATTGAGTATTATTTCTTTTTAATAGAAAGGTATCCACACAAAATAGGTAAATCTTAAAAAAATTATATAATGTAACGCAATAATTAATAATATAGTTGGTTGGAATTTATAAACTAATAAGACCACCAACTGCATTTATAAGGAAAAAACTATTTCTAACTCTAAAAGGTAAGTCTACTTACATTACTTAGTTGCTATCTATTAAAATCGGAAAGCAAAACCTTAGTACAGGTCCCTGGAAAATAATAATATTAACTGATTCTGATTTCATTTCAAAAGTAAAGAGCTAGTCAATATTGATTTTCTACTGTAAAGATCAATTATAATTAAAAGGAGCTAGTCTCATAAACAAAGAAATATACCAATTATTTTATTTACAATATTTTTTTTAAAATTCCCATTTCTAGTTCTATTTAAAATGTTTAATGAATCTGAAAGACATTTTCATTTCATTAGTGTAGTTTTGTTTCCATCATTTTAAATACTTGCCCTAAAACAGATTTTCTACCACCACTCTCAAACAGTAGTGGCAAAATAGCCTACAATCTATATTTATTCCATGCCATTTGCAGTTTTTCACAGAATCAACAAAATAAACATTAAATTTTAAAAGTGCAACAAATAAATTGGCCCTTAAAAATAATGAAAATCAAAAGAGTGCATACAAAGATGAAACAAAACTTACCATAATACAAATGTACAGAGATTCAGCACTTTATTATGTGCATTTACCTGTTTCTCTGGAGACTCTGCAGGTGATTTCTGTGGCAAGGATATACTGTTAATCAAACACAGCACATCTTTCATCTTCTGGTCAGAAATTCTCACATGCATCAAAGGAAGTCCTCCTGAAACTTTAAATCTAAGAATAAAATCCAACTGTAAGGTTATAAGGTCTAGATTCTCTACATTAAAAAGGCAGAGAAGGAGTCAGAGAAGAGACGGGATAGTGGAGTCAAAGATAGCACTTTGAAACTATTTTAATCTAATTACATCAATGGCTGCTTCAGTGACCACTGTCTGAATATGGGAAGCTTTATATAAACCAAGTTTCTAGATAATTTCAATATTGTTTCAAAGGAATGATACTTGTGAAAGTATTTCCTAAGACAAGTCTATGGCTTTTAAAAGCAGAAATACTATGCATACTTTAACAATTTCCTTCTATTTAAAACGTACCACAATAAACATTAGAGAGAAAACTACTATTTTGCTTCTCATTTTTTTTCTTTATGGCACAGTCTTCATTTGACATATGTCTATTTGGTTATTTTCTTGTCTCCTCTGATTAAAATGTTATTTCATTTCCATGAGAACATATGTCTGGTTTACCCACTGATCAATGGCTGATGTGCTTTTGCTAGTTGCTTACTTTGAGTACAAATGCCTAAAGTTCGTATGCCTAAACAGCCCTCTGTTGCTCATAAGGTGGTGTTGTTGTTGTTCCTATTTATCTTTGGCTTCCTAACTAGTTGTGAAAAGTTCAAATGACAGATGCCTAACCTCTCTGTAGTGCCCTTTCTATAATGCATAAATCACCAATGCACTAAAGTACAAATGACTGAATTTTCTGCAAGACTACTCTGCAAACTTAAAGGCACCATAAAAATATAAAATATCCTTTTATTATTTCTAAAACATTATGGACAATTTAGAGCATCATAAAGAAAAAAAACTAAAAAGCTGGACATAAAATACTGGCTTATCAGATAACAAAGAGAGGTGAAAGATGGGAAATAAATGAAAGAAGTCCTATATTTATCCCAATTAACTGGCTTAGGAGTGTCAAAGTGTATGAGTTCAGTAAAGGTACAGCATTAAATGTCTATATTAAAAAAGAAAGGTGGTCTCAAATCAGTAGCTTCCATTTCTACATTAAGAAACAAGATTTTAAAAAGTGAATGATCCTCAAAGCAAGCCAAAGTTGTGTAAATACTAGAATGTAAATAAATAAAAGACACATAACAGGAAATAATTGAACAAAAAGTGAGTTCTTTCCAAAGAACAATAAAAAGTGCAAAAGCTCTAACTAGACTAATCAGAAAAGAGAAGAAGCATATATTATTATATAAAATATGCATATATTATTATGGGTAAAAAAAGTAGCATCATCACAGATTTTACATCTATTTTTAAAATATAAGGAAATACAGCAAACATTATACTAATAAATCCAACAACTAAGATATTCCTCAAGAGAATACAAGTTATCAAAAATATCTTTTTTTAAAAAGGTAGCCTAAATAGCCTATCTATCATTATTAAATAAATTCAGTTTTGGTTTTAAAATCTTCTCACATGCACACAAAAATCAACAGGCCTAGAATTTTGCCTTATGTTTAAGGAAAAAATTGTATCAATTTTATACACTGTCCTTCAGCAAACTCATTTTATGAGAACAACATTACCTTTATACCTGATCCACTATATACCCTGACTCTTAAGAGTAGTATAGTTCAGGATCTCTCATGAATAGATAAGTAAAACTTTGTCACAAAGTTTTATCAAATAGAATCCAACAATAAAATATATCATCACAGAATGATGCAATAATACAAGGGTGGTTTCATATCCACCAGGTAAAGGCTGTCAGTTAGCTACTGATAGAGTCTACATGGATGAACCTCAAATTAATCATGCTAAGTGGAAGAAGTCAAACAAACAAACAAACAAAAAATCTGTCTATGTAACTGCAGACAATTCTAACTAATCTCTAACATCAGAAAGTAGATTAATGACTGTCAGGGAGGGGGTCAGTGAGGAAGGAAGGTGGGGGGCATGGTGGGGGCACAGAAAGTAGTCAGAGTTGAAGACTGTTCATGATCTTGACTGTGGTAACAGTTTTTCTTTTTAAAGTAGTATAAACATTTCACAAGTTATCCACTAAAATTTAAAATTCCATTCCAGTTTATTATTCTGAGATACTTTTCAACGCTTTCTTAGCTTTATGTCAGGTTGTGAAGATTGTATTCTATTGCTACTTAAGCTTAGATTATCATTTTTAGTAACATTAACAACCAATTTTTGTAGTATGAGTCTGAATAATCATGAAATAAGCCTAACAATATGTAATTAAGACAGTTTCCTTGAAAAAAATATTACTTTTTACAGCATTAAATAGTCATAATTTTTCCTACAGAAATAGATCTTCGCTTTCTTAAAAACCAATATAAATGCCTTTCATGCTCTTGATTTTTCTGGAGGTACAAAAGAAACTCATACATTACCTAGCCATTCTAATGTCTTTTTCCACCATTGCCTTGGCCAATTCAACATGAATGTCCATAGGTTGTAATATATGCATAGTGGATGGATGTTGAAATCGACACTTTTTCCAGTTTTCCTCTTTAAAAAAATAAAATATGGACTGATTTTTCAAAAATTATCAAGTAATTAGCAGAAAACTACTGCATGTTATAGGAAATCATTAACAAGCAGATTCACTCATTTTCACTTTCTTCAGCATGCAAGTCAAATGACCTTCATTTTTTAACAGATTGAAAAGAGTCTGAAAGACTGATATTTGAAGAATGATCATTGATAATACTGTGTATCAAACCAAGCATTTAAGAAATCCATAAATTAATTAAGTTGATTTCAGAATTATCAATCAAGGTAGGTGGTTACAGTGAAAAGGGAGGAAGGGATTAAGTTAGAAGAAAAGAAATGTATGGCAGAGGTAAAAAGAAATTCATCAGGTTCCTAAGCACAAGAAGAGAGCTCAAGGAGAATAGTCACAGGAAGTTGCACTGATGGCAGCACCATCCTAGTGGTTTGAGCTGCTCTGAGGGAGAAAGTGGGAAATCTCCTCTTATTCAATTTACAGCCTCCAAAAGCCTGCTGGAGGATCAGCTCTGAGTTAATTCCAACTAGATGGCAGTAAGTTTTCAGTTTTTAGGCTTCAAGAACAATCATATATATACTTAGCACCTAATTCCAAAGTAAAAAATTAGTTTAACAAGCAAGATTATGTCAAAAAGTGTAATCATTTTCCCTTCAAGTAAAATTAGATAGATTTCCCAATGGCTAATAAAGTCTTAGGCTGATCTTTACAGATGGTAATGACTAAACATCTTTTATCACTTTTCATTCCTAAGTGCATAAAAATGAAGTCACTTTAAAATGGTCTGTATAAAATACTTCTTTGCAAGGAATTAATGGGCTCCTAATACATCAAAACTAAGCATTAAATGTTTAAAACCAGAAACATATATTTACATGTTCATTAAATACTTATTGCTTCTAAAAATAAAAGAGGCATACAGAACCAGCAGTGTATAGTTAAGCAGTAAAACACAGTGTACGTACTACTAATGAAATAAAGACTAGGCTCTCGTGGCCTCTAGTGGGTAGGGAGCTGAACGGACAACCCAAAGATAGGTGACAAAAGAAAGATAGGCAATTTCCTCTCATGTGATTTACAGATAGCCTCTGAAAACCTGATGGAGGGTCACCTTTGAGTCAGTTACAACTCAATGACACATAACAATACAGCAAAACTATTAAGAACTAAGATAGCAAAGGAAAAAAAAATTGAGACACCCTAAAACACTGGACGGGGGACTATGAGAGTATCCTATGCCAAGCACTATCTATTTGGCATTCTACTTTTTTTTTTTTCTAATAGTATTAGCAACAATATGCTTGAACAAATCAGAATTTGTGGGGATAGCACAGGACAGAGCAAGATTCAGATCAGGTCACTATGAGTTGTAGTTGACTCAATGGCACCTAGTAACAAAAACAACATTATAAAAAGACAGTCATGACTGAACTTGATGGTGCTAAGTATTTTAAGATGAATAAGCAAAATTTTACCTTCTTTATAATGGGGGCAATAACTTCAATTGATAGGTTTCCGTTTAATTTTCTTAATGACCAACTGGATATGTGTACAAAATGACTGCCGATTTCTGTGTTGCCTGTCAAGGGAATCTGCCATTCTAATCAGCTACAAAGAAAAGAAGAGCAATTTCTCCCTGCAAAGCTTTAATGCTCAGTAACCTACTGGAGTGATAGGGAGCTCTGGTAGATTAGTGGTAAGAAACTGTGCTGCAACCCCAGAGGTATGCAGTTAGAATCCATCACCCACTCCGTGGAAGAAGGTGGGCAATCTTCTCCCATACGAGAGGGTCCCTTTGAAAATTAACTCCCTTTGAAAATTCACGGGAGGGTCAGCTATGGGTCAGTTCCAACTTGACAGCAATGAGTGAGTTGAGTACTCAACATAATCTCAAGATCCTAAACACTGAGCAACAGTTTACCTGCTCTCGCAAAGAGTAGCTGTACATTTTTAATTTCCACATCAAACTTGTCATATGCCTTATCCATGATTTCTTCTAGAGATGAATTGGCAGTTTGCTGCAAACCTTGGTCTTTACTGTTGAGCTGCAGAAAGAAAAATTTTCTAATTTCATAACAGAAAAAAAAAAATAAACAGATCAACATATTTCATTCTGGCACCTTTAAAGTTCAATAAATATGGAAACTTTCATTCATTAATTAATTTTTTTATACTTATTTGTAAACATTTTATAAGGAGTACAATGTCTCAGCTTATATTTGATGCAGAGTTGTTTGGTACATTTTAATAATTGAGCAATTGCTCAATACTCTATCATAATCAGCCCTTTTGGACAAGCAACTCGTCCTCTTCTTCACTCTCAGAAGTTTTTGACTCTCATAGTTTAACTCCCATACTAATCTTAACCAGTTCATTTTTGTGCACAGCACTTTTGTGACTTTCTTGCACTACATCACGAGAAAAACTGTTGCTGTTGTTAAGTACGACTGAATCAGTTATAACTCACAGCAACCCTACATACAACAGAACACACATACAGTGCAGCCTCACAATGTTTGAGCCCTGGCTACAGACACTATCAGTGCATGCGGGCCTCTTCTTTTTTACTATTTTAGTAAACATGATGTCCTGCTCCAAGAACTGGATTCTCCTGATAACACACCACAAGTCTGTGAAAAGTCTTGTGTTCTTCCCATCTAAGGAACATTTTTATTGTAACCTCTTCCAAGACAGATTTGTTCACTCTTCTGTCTGTCCATGCTATAGTCAATACTCTCTACCATCACTATCATTAAAATGTACAAATTCTGCTTCCGTCTTTTTTTTCCCATTTTCCTTCTTCCCTAAGCATATGTTTTTCTTGTTCTGTTGAATACCACCACTGAGTCAGAACTGACACACAGCTGACCCTGTCTATGATCAGGTTTTCATAGACAACAATCACATGGTTGCTCATCTTCCCATGGAGCAGCTGGGGGATTCAAATTGCAGGTCTTTGGGATTGCAGCACAGCTTTGGCCAGACCCATCTTAGTCTTCAAAGTGGTATCTTTGGTTTTTAGTACTTTAAAGACTTCTTTATCCGGCAAATTTATCCAATGCAATAAATACATTATTTGGTTTCTTGATTATTACTTCCTTGGGCACTAAATGTTGATCCAAGTAACAGTAAATTCCTGACAACTTCAACCTTCATTATCACAATGTTTGTTCTTAATGGTGATATGCAACCAAGGCTTCTGACTGGTTCTCTCCTGGTTCAGTCCTAGCTGACTGAACAAATCAAAACACCTAAATTTGTATATGTAGACGTACTAGAACAATTAAGTTGAACTGGAAAAAATAATGGGTCAGGTGCCTGCTAAAAAGATAATCTCCCTCCAAGAAAACAAGGGCAACATGTATGTTGTACAAGGACTAAATCTCTTGACCTATAGAGTCAAAGACAAACATGCCTCATTTAAAGATGATGACCAACCACAATGCTTTGAATATATGTCATTCTTCAAATTTCAGCCAATAATCCAGTCTCATGAATTAGATTCCTTAAAGGGTTCACTACAATTCTAACTAACTTTCTGTTTCAGAGCTTGGATGCATCATTGTTCTCATCCCAGGTGCCATTCTTAAATGCCCACATTTGACAAATTCAGGTCTACTCTGAATCCACTGTAGACATTGCAAACCCCGGATGTAATTTATATTGAAAACTGCAGTCTTTGTTCTTCATCAGGAAATACTTCAATTTCTCTTCATTTTGAGCAAGTACTAACATAATTTGGTGGTAGATTTCAGATCTAACCTTGACTTCTCTTTTTATCTGTCCCAAGGGAAGGAAGAACTAGATTTTATTAAATCTTCAACTTCTTCTGAGGCTGGCATTGCTAAGATATTTAACACTCAAAATCTTAGGATTCTGTTTTTCAATTTGGTCACTGGCACTGGTTTAATAAATATAACTCATACATGTTTACAATCTTCTGTTGTCAAAATATACAGTTAAACTCTAAAAACTGAAAAAAAAAAAAATAAGGAGAAGTGTTGTTTGCAACTAGAAGATAGTAGTAATCCAGTTCTTGGTGTCAATCACCCACCATCACAGAAATGATTTGCATAACCTTAAAAAGACAGCGACAGAGTAGATGTAACACATTTACTCTAAGCTGCTTGTACCATCAGAACACAACACTGTCTGCTCCTGTACCATCCTAACAATAGCTGAGCCCACTTTTGCAGTCATTCTAGCAATCTTTGTCATGGAGGGATTTTCTCTTATCCAGACTTTACTAAGCATGATGTCCTATTCTTTTCTGCTAACATGTCCAAAGAACCTGAGACGGTTATCTTCCCTTCCAAGGAGTATTTCAGTTGTATTTCTTCCAAATATATTTTTAGTTCTCCTGGCAGCTTACGGTATATTCAATATTCTTTGCCAATAGCACATATTAGTACCTATTCAGTCCTCCTTATTCACCTGCCTGGCTTTGCATACATTTGAAGCCACTAAAAACACCCTAGCTTTGATCAGTCCTCCTGGTGACATCTTAGCTTTTAACACTTTCAAGAACAGTTCTTCACAGTGGATCTACCCAATGCAAATATGTCAAACTTATTGACATTTATATCTAGACTTGGGGGAAAGCTCATGAGAAATAAGCTCAGTTTAGTTTAAATAAATTCTGAAGGGGAAAACAGCAAATTATCAAATAACAACCTATCAAGCTGGCCAAAGATAGGCAGACAGAAAGGAATATATACCTACCTGAAATGTACCAAAATCTAAAATGAGAAGATCTGAATTTTCATGGTAGAAGCCAGTCTGTGGAACTATTAGGTAAGAAGGCTTCAGATTTATCCTTAAGTCAAGAACTTTTCGAGTTTCAATTATATGTGAAAGTCCTAAAAGAAGGTAAAGGAAAAGTAAAAGATTAGAGGGTCAAGTTAAAATATTTCATTACATTATTAACAAAAATGTTATTAGTATTATGGAGGTGTCTCAGCTCTTTCTCACAGATTAGATTGTCAATTGAGCATGGAAGGTGAGTTGTGTAGGGTTAAAACTATCCTTAAAAATTTTCTTTAGAGAAACAATCATCATCACACAGAACATAAAACCCAGCAAAGCTAGTATTTTATCCAGGGATGAAAGAATTCATTATTTCTTTGATTAAGTAACCTGACATAGGTTATAACATTTAAGTTTAGAGGTCATGTTATAATAAAGTATATATATTTTAAAACTGGATCTATACTCGATATGGTGAACAGTTATTTAAAAAACTGAGAGGGAAGTTAAATTCACTCTGAAGCTTAAGCTCACTGAATGGAACGGCAGGCAGAACCATCAGTGATCTATACTTTTCTCTTCCTGACCAAACCTATCAAGTGTAGCCAACCTTGAGCATGTTGTATAACACAGTTCAAGATTAAAGAAAAAGAAGAACTTACACTATCTTAAATTTACTGTTTATATTAGAACAGACAAAATCTGAGAAATCTAGTAGAAGCTCAGGAGCTCTGATGACATAGGGACTAAAAAAATTGGTGGCTGAAAGATTAATAGTTTGAATGTACCAGTCAATTCATGGAAAAAAGATAAAAGAATTTGATTCCTTAAACATTTACTGTCTAGAAAAACTCTATAGAGCAGTCCTATATTGTCCTTGAAAGCCACTATGAGTAAAAATTAACTCAACAGCAATGGTTTTGGCTTTAGTTTGGCTGAAACCTATGCAGGCATTTTAATACGTTACCTGTAGCTGTTCTCTCTTTAATTTCTTCCAGCTTCATCAATGTAGCTGATGTAATTTGCTCAAGATCTAATCCTTTGTTTGATTGAAAGAACTCAACCACTGCATTAATGGTTTTCTGTAAAGGGATTTTAAAATAAAACCAAAATAAAGACAGTACTTTCTACTTTATATATTTTCCATTTTTATCCCAATTATAAAATAATTGTAGCTTTGGACTATGATATACCTCTGATGAGATTATATTCTGGCTTATTGCCCCATGGAATAAAAGAAGAAAACCTGGAAGTAAACTCGCTTGCTGGATAGGTAAAAATTTTTCCATGTCACATGACCTAAAGTAGGTTCTACAGTGTAATTCTGCTGTAACAGTAGATAATACTTCTCATTTTGCTTTACAAGTAGTCAAAAAAGTAAAACTCGACTTGCCTATAATTGGATTTTTCTGCATGTTGAACTCTAGAAGGGGCACAGGAAGAAAAGTGTTCAGTACCTTCCTTATCCTCAAAACTTTAAAATGGAATTCCCTCTCTCTGAAGTCTTTATATAATGCCACCATCCATGCTCTAACCTCAATTCCATATTATAAAGCACAAATAAGTCAGAGATCTCAGGAACAGAGCAGGATGAATCTGCAAGTGGCACCAGGAGAAGTGAATTATGTTCAGCCTGCTGACGCTGAGCTAGCCTGAAGGGAAATCATAGATAGAAGCTTGGATTCCATAGTCAATAACAGCTAATTGTCACTTTGGGGTTTTTTCCTGACCAAAAGAGAATTTAAAATTGTTGGCAGATGTAGCATCCACTTCTTAAACAACATGCCTCCAGAAACTCTATGAACTTTGGGTAATGTTAACAGTTGTCAAGGGGCTTCAGGCCTTTTGTTCATAGGGTCGCTATGTGTCGTGCTCAACTCAAAGGCAGTCAACAACAACAAACAAAGGTATTTAAATTGGTTCCAAATGTTGAAAAAAGCAGAAGAAACAAAAAGGAAGTCAGTTTATGATTGTTTGAGAGAAGTAAGGACAAGAAAAATGGATAATTTTGTGCATGTACATTAGTTCTGTTTTCAATTTAAAATGATCATGGATACAACTTAGAGTAAAAAAAATCTATAGCATATGAAAAAACATTATACTAACCATGTAATACTTTTGAAACAAGAAAAAACAGTTGTAAACCAGTTGTTAAATAAACTACTACTAAAAAAAAAAGAGGGGAAATGGTAAGAAAACCATGTCAGAAGCAGAAGATGGAATAATAAGGATCTACTTTGTCTTGCACTTACAGCATCATAGATGACCTCCACAGGCTGAGACTGAACAACCAGCATCTGGTCAGCAGGGTTATTCTCTGGATTGGTTTCAAATTCAATTTTAAGCAAGGATGAGGCAGTATCACCAATTGAAGCCACAAGTGATGGTACAGTATTTTGCTGTTTCAGACCTGTTATATACCAGTGTTCTAATTTTGCTTCTACCCTATAATACCACAGTAGAGGGAAAGTAGTATAAATAAAACCATTTGAAGTATGAGTTAAGATATGAATTTTCCTGTAAAAATTCTGAAAGTCTTAAGATCATGGCTCAAGAATATCGTTCAAATTCTTTGGCCTTTGACTCAATTATTCTCACTATTTTGGTTCTGTTTCATTTAAGTAACTCTTCCTTACTGACATTAATACACACACACATGTACACACTCTTTAGTCAGCTACCAAACACTGTAAACATTCTGATCACTGTTACACGAGTACAGGCTGTACTTTACTTATGACACTTAACTCCTTCTTTCCATGCAACCTTGATCCCCTCCTGCTGCAACTGGAGTCTTTTCCAATGTTTAATAGCTAGCCTAAACCTCAATTATCTCATTCTAAATTATCTCTCATAACTAGGTGTGCACAATATTAACTATACAGTATTTGATTTCATAGAACTTCTCACCTAAGAGCTACTATGTTGATGTTGTTGTTGCTACAAGCTAACAATTTCAACTCCAGTAACCTCATGTTGTTGTTGTTGATTGCTGTCAAGTTGAGCATGACTCAACAACCCTATGAACAAAAGCCCTGAAGCCTTTCTATAACTATTGCCATTTATCAAAGTTCATAGAATTTCCAGAGGCATGTGGTTTAGGAAGTGGATGCCACTTCTGCTTCCAGTAATAACCTCATCTGAGAGAGAAAAATTGTTCCATAGTGTTTTCTAGACTGAAATAATTACAGAACAGCTCACCAGGCCTTTCTCTTATAGGCAACTCAGTGAGTTTAGATTGGCAGCCTTTTGATTAGGAGTCGATTAGGGTTTCTTCTAAAATATTATGCCATTGCTACATTACCATTTTGTTCATCTTCTTTCATCTAGCATAGCATAAACTTCTTGAAAGCATAAGCTTAATGTAATGTATACAGATTCATAGCATCAAGCTTATAAATGAAAACAATATACAATATAGATTCATGGAGGAACAAAAGGAGGATGGAACAAATAATGAGCTTCTCTTAACAGTTCCATAAAACAAAAACATGCTGAAAAGACTGATCATGGGCAAAGGGAAAATAAATTCCTACTAATCATGTATTTTTCTTACTTTTATCTGTTTTCTTTAATAAAAAATTATGTATTTTGTTGTTATGCACCAACTAGTTGGAATTGACCCATAGCTGACCCTCGAAGCTGGTTTTCAAAACCAGTAAATCACATCGGAAGAGACTGCCCATCTTTATCCTACGGAGTGGCTTCAGAACCAGAGCCAAATGTTTTTGATCTGTCAATGCCAAAAGTTTTTAAGCATTCCAAAGACAAACATTTCTTCTTTCAGGTGTAGCTCCTCATCTCCCCGCCCCTGGTTCCTTTAACTCCTCAAAAGCTTTAGTGTCTGTGCATTTGCCTGACTTCATTCAGCATAATGGTTTCAAGGTTCATTCACTGTTACACTATTAGATTTTACATGTTGTTGTTGTTATGTGCCGTCGAGTCGCTTGCGACTCTTAGCGACCCTATGTACAATAGCCCTAAACTCCGCTCTGTCCTGTGCCAATCGCACTGTCTCTGACACTACCATCCCAATTATCCCAGTCACTGAATCAATCCACCTCACAGAGGGCCTTCCTTTCCTGAGCTGTCCCTCCATCCTCCCAAGCATGATGTCCCTTCTCCAAGGACCAGTCTCTCCTCACAACATGTCCAAAGTATGTTAGACGGAGCCTCAGAATCCTTGCCTCCAAGGAGCCACCCGGTTTAGTAACACTCTCTATTTTTTTTTTTTCTTACTGAAAATAGTAAGTTTTTAAATACTTACTTAATAGCTTGTGCTCCTGGTCGCTGAGATATCTGAGTTCCTAGGCCAATTATCTGAATTTTTAGTATTTCTGGAATATTTTCTTTTTCTCTGATTGTAACGGAGGTGCTTACTAACTTTAGTGTCATTATATGAGCAACATACTAAAGAAGAAAAAAGGAAAATTATATTGGCATGTAAATATTTACAACTCTCTTTAATAAAATCTTTTCATTTCAATGTATCAGATTACAAAATTATCTAACAAACAGCCTAGTAGGTTCCAGTTTAATGTACTCCAGGTAAAGAATATTTTAAAATTTAATATGGCACTGTAGGCATAAATAAGACATTTACAAAATATTTCAAAGTAAAAAAAAATTAAAAAAATTTTAAAGTAACTTTTCTAGTTTCAAAGTCAGTAATAATGAAACAATAACAAAATACTTTTAGCATAAAGACTAAATTCAGTTTCCATTAAAGCAAAGTAATTCAGATCAACTCTGATTGAAAATAAGAAAATTTAACAAAAGAGAAACAGTATCTGTTGAATAGCAATGTTGTTGTTGTTGTTATTGTGTACCATCAAGTTGGAACCACCTCATAGCTGACCCTCCCGTGGGGTTTTAGAGGCAGTTAATGGCACAGGAGGAGACTGCCCATCCTTCTCCCATGGAGCAGCTGGTGGCCTCGAACCCCATGTCTCTGGGACTGCAGAGCAGCTTCTTACCACCAGGTCACCAGAGCTCCCTACTGAATAGCTTTGGGCACAATTAAAAAAATAATAAAATAAAATTTAAAAAAAAAATTAAAAAAAAAATCCTGGCCTTAAAATTGTTGGGTGTAGAGCAGAGGTAAGACAAAGCACCAGAGAGATAATTCTAGACTCTGGGATTGCATTTCTCATACAAGCATAAGAAACTTTGGAAGGGGGAAGCCTAGCAGCCATGCAACTAGGTTAGTAAGACAAAACTTGAATAAGTTCCAACAAAGGAAACCTACTTTTAAACCCTCTTACTTGTCTCTGACTCCAAAGATTTAAAATCTAGGTGTAAAGGTGAACTAAAATAGGCATTTTCCACACTCTGTTCCATAACCTCAAATAATCTCAATCCACAAAATAAAATAGAGCTGAGCCAAAATATTAATGGCACATATAACTCAAAAGGGAAACAAAATATTGCTCTAAGATAAGAAGGAAAATAATATTTCCCATTATTTCTAAAGATAAAAAAATCCTACATTTGCAAAAACAATATTCAACTTATACTCATGTACACAAATTAAGACCATAAGGACTCAAGACAAGTTAGAACAAAAGCCAGCATGAGGATGAAAAACAGACAAAAATCCCCAGGAACTCCAGATAGCAAGTTCTTAGACATAGATTTTAATTACTATGGTTATATTGCTAACTCAAAGGCCATGCATCTCTGGCTGACGAATTCACCATTAGAGAAAGATGGGCAATCTCTTCCCATGAAATTTACAGCACTAAAACCCTACTGGAGGGTCAGTCCCTTCTCAACAGGAATGAGAAACTGAAGTTCGAGTGGATAGAAGGTAAAACAGAAGATAAACTGAAAACAATAAAGAATCAAACGCAAATTCTAGAAATGAAAAATACAAAAAATAAGGCCACAATAAACATAATTAACATTAAAATATAAATCTTTATGTTTTAAGAGAATTAGTTAAATGGAATATATGAGCATGAATAAACAAAGATCTGATACAACATAGTGGGGGAAAAAATACAACTTTGCAAGTTCTCAGTTTCCAACTATTGAGTCTTGTTTTCAACTTTTAAATTCCAATCATCAGTTATTATTAATGCATCTTGACTGCATTTTCAGTCAAGTTCAAACTGTGAAAGTTGGTGAATTTCTCAGTCTTCCTTGTCTTTGGTTGTGGTGGTTGGTGTACATATGCAAAGAACAGGTGTCTTAACTAACAGGCTCTCCTCGTGTGTGTATGGAGAGCATGATGCCATGACTCACAGCACTGCACTGAAATATACAAATCATGACATGCTCTTTTTGGATATGAATGTCGGTCATTCTTCCTCAATTTTTAATTCCTTTATGACTCATTCAAAGTACCAAATAAAATCCACCAAAGCTCACTAATGGCTAGAATGTCAATCTTTAATTGCTTAATTTTGGTACTTAGAACTTTCAATTTACGTATGCTCATATTTCATACATTCCACATTCCAACTATTTGTGGATGTCTGCAACCTCTGAAACCCCACTGGAGAGTTACCAATGAGTCATTTTTAACGTGACTGCACACAAAAACATCAATATCTTATTTCATAAACAAAAGTTAATTCAATAGGCCTAAATATAAAACCCCAAACCAAAAAATTACCATTATCTTCTCTACAGACACATATAAAGACAGAAGAATATATTTCAGAGAGAAGATACAGGATGGTACAGAAAAATTAATGGAAAAGAGAATTACAGGGAGAAAGTTTAAAAAGTATGATTTCATTATAAGGGATTAAAATGATTAATACTAGAGAAATGTCTATGAATAGTTGAATGGAAAACAATTTGTTTTGTAAACCTTCATAATAAAAATTAAAAAGGGGGAAAATATTGTTTTGGTTTTGACACAGGCAAAGATGTCTTAAATAGGCACTGACCACCTTTAAAAAAAACAAAAAACAACTACACACTGGACAAAATGTATCAAAAAGTTAAAGAAATGGCATTGATGAATTATAATTAAAGTCTTTAAAAAGATACAGTGTTAAAAATTACCTAAAACACATAAAATAGAACAGAAATACCACCTACTCTTTGTGACAGTATTACAATCTTTACTAGGTTGAGCTATTGTTGCAATGCTTTGTCCCTTCATCTTGTTGACAGTCTTTCTCTTTTTCACTGACTCCTCATCTTCCCAAGCATAATGTAATCCAGACCATGATGATGTCCAAAGGACATGATCTGAAATCCTGGTACTGAACCTTCTAAAAAGCATTCTTGCTGACCATCCAAGATAGTCTGGTTTATTTCACAAGCAGTCCATTGTAGGGAGCTCCAGTAGCTTAGTAGTTAAGGAGTTCTACTGTCAATCCAAAGACACAGGGCTCGAATTAACCAGCTGTTTTGAAAGAGAAGATGGGCAATCTCCTTCTGTGCAACTTACTGACTCTGCAAACCTGCTGGTGGGTTAGCTATGAGTCAATTCCAATTCAGTGGTACCCAACATCAATCCAATGTGTAAAATCAATATTTTTTATCAACTAAATAATTCAAATTTGTCAATTCTTCTTCAGTTTTCCTATTTTATGACCCAGATTTCCCCTGTATATTAGGTAACTGATAATACCATGGCTTGGATCAGGTACATTTAGTCATTAAAGTACCATCTTGCTTGTTAAGTACTTTAAAGAGATTTCCTTGCACCACAATTGCCTGATGCCATGCATCATCTGATTACTTGACTGTTACTTGCACAGATACTAATTGCTAATCCCAAACTGAAAACCTTGTTGGATTCAATTTATTTGCCATTTCTTTATGCACTTTGAGGATATTTACTTGTCAAGATGTAAGGATGGATGGATAGATAGATAGATAGATAGATAGATAGATAGATAGATAGATAGATAGATGTATTAGATACATAGATACAAAGATACATAGATACATAGATAGATATTTTATTGTTGTGGTCTTTGATCATCAAGAAATGCTTGAAAAGTTTTCTTCACTTTCAACAAGCAAGGTTGTATCATCTACATAACACAGGTTGTTAAAGAGTCTTCCTCCAATCCTGATAGCACATTCTTCACAGAATACAGTACCTCCTATTTGCTCAGCATACAGACTGACTAGGTGTGGTGAAAGGATGCATCCTTTACACATTTAAATATTTTCTTATTTAAAACCACAAAGTATATTTCCAAGTTCCGTTTAAATGGCTGCCTCTTGTAAAATTTTCACAAGGTTATCTGTCATGATCCATACATTAAATCTCTTTGTATATTCAATAAAACACAAACACATCCATGTTTACTGTATTCTCTCCTTTCAGCCAAGATCTGGCATCAACAATGATATCCTTCATTTCACATCCTTTTGAATCCAGTTTTAATTTCTTGTTGTTCCCTGTGAATATTTTGCTGTAATTAATTTTTACCTAACCCCGTCAAAATGTTGCTTGCATGTGCCATTGATGAATTCAATAATTTCTGCATTTTGTTAAACCACCTTTCTTTGGAAAGGGATAAAGATGGATCTCTTCTTGTTATTTGTCCAGGTAGCTTTCTTTCAAATTTCTTAGCACAGACAAATGAGATTTTCACATTTTCTGTTTGCTGAAATAAAGTGATTGTTATTTAGCAAATTTCTGAAGACTTGTTCTTCACCTGATTGAGCAGCCTGGAATTATTCCCTCAATACCATCAGTTTTTTTATCACATACAGTACTTCATTACATGGTCAAACGTCAAACAATTCTTTTTTGTTACAGTGATAGTGTATTATTTTGAATATACTATAATTCAGAATTTTGTCTACTGAAACCTTCAGTATTGCAAGTCAAAGTTTAAATTTTTCTTAAATTCCTTCAATTTAAGGAATGTTAATGGTGTTCTTCCCTTCTCATGTTCTAACTCCAGGACTATGCTTATTTCAGGGAAATACTTTATCTCCTCAAGCTCAGGTCTTTGTTTCCATCATTTTTTTCTTTTGACTTACTATTCTAAGTTTCTGAAGCCCTTCTAGTATTTAGTTCTTTTCTTTCTTTCTGTCTCTTTAAATAATCTTTTGTTTCCTTCATTAGCAGTTCATTGATTTTTTTTCTCTCTATTACTACACAGCTTTACTTCATCCCCATCATGCCAAGAATTCAAAGGGAACAGGTTCCAGCAGCTCAGGCTCCTTCTCATTCGTTCTCACAGTGTGCCTCTTTGGATGGGCGGAGCTGGTTGGCACTTCAGCTGGACCCAAGTGCCTTTCTCCATGGCTTCCTCCTTTTTCTGAAAACCATGGAACACTTCATGAATTTGTTTATCATCTTTGTGCAGGGGCCATGATAATCTCTTCTGTATCATTCCAATTTTAGTGTATGTGCTGCCAAAGTCAGTACTGGTTTACTGATTTAATAACAAAACTTGTGTGATCTTTCATCACTATTGTTCAATGTGGCAAGTCTATTTTAAATTCAGATGTGATATACTCAGGGTTGCAGTTTGGAGTTTTTGTTTGTTTGGGTGGTTAGTTTTGTTTTTTCCCTCATGCACTACAGCAGCAACTTGTCCTCTCTTACACCATCTTTAAAAAAAAAAACAAAATAAACTTTCCATTCATTCATTGTTGCATATTTTTTCCCTGCCCATTCCCGCCAGTTCACTTTTCTTTTGGAAAAAAAAAATTCTTTCATTGTTATAGAATTCCCCCAGCACCACCCACGTGCCCCCCCAAGTCCCCTTTACTATGCAGCTCTTATTCTGGGATGTTGTCATGCAAATAATACCTAATCATATATGCCTTTTAAATAGTTCTTTTCCTCATCTGCTTGCAGTGTATGTTATTTATCCCCTCTTTTCTTCATTTTCCCCCCAACCCCCAAGGCAGTCATGTTTTTTAACAGTTGCATTATGCAGTATTTTTTCCTTTTGTGACTGAGATATTTCACTCAGCAAAACGTCCTGAGGGTCAAAGAATATTTTTTATAATATTCCATGAGTTTCTTGTTTTTCAGTGCTGCATTCTATCCCATTGTGTGAATATACCACAGCTTCTGTATCCATTTGTTTGTTGATGGGCACTTGGGTTGTTTCCATCTCTTTGCTATTGTGAACAAAGCAGCAATAAACATGGGTGTACCTATATTTTTGTTTGGGTGGCAGTTCTTATTTCTTTATGGTATATTCCCAGTAGTGGAATTGCTGAGTCAAATTCTATGTCCAACATTTTGAGTAAGTATCATACTGCCATACTTCCTTCCATAGTGGTTGCACCATTTTATACTCCCACCAACAATGAATAAGTTTCTTCACAACCTCACCAGCATTTGTTGTTTGCTGCTCTGTTTACTTTTGCTATTGTTACTGAGGTGAGATGATACCTCATAGTTGCTAAGGTTTCATTTTGAACATTGTGGACTTTTAAAAATCTTTCATTCCTTCATCTTTAGAATTAGGGGGTAAATCTGGTTAATACTCATATTAATCTTATCCTTCTATTTATACAGATAGTATCCTATTGCTGACCATATATTTCAGAAATGTTATTTTTTATGGTAAACAAGTACAATTCCTCTTTTCCACTTGCACAATAGATGATATTTAAAATAGCCAATAGCATGTCCTTTCAGGTCATTTATGCCTACACTATCTATCTTCTAATGTTCCTTATAATTTCTCACAATTTATAATCTTCCTAGATTTATACTTAGTACATCCACATTCTGATTATTATTAAGTATTTACAGCTGTTTCTTCTTGCTTGTAGTTACACCTTCATTAGCAAATGAAGGTCCTGAAAGTTTAATCAATTAATATCACTAAAGTCAACTCTCTCCTGACATCAGCATATCTTAAGCTCAAAGAACTGAAGAACAAATTCAAACCTCGAGTTTCTATAATCAAGGATGCTTTCGGCAGAATGTTAAATGATCCAGGAAGTATTAA
>NW_006400014.1:3478195-3497954 GCF_000299155.1 Elephantulus edwardii
TGATTCAGTGACTGGGACAATCGGGATGGGAGTGTCAGAGACAGTGCGACTGGCACAGGACAGAGCAGAGTTTAGGGCTGTAGTAGATAGGGTCGCTATGAGTCACAAGCGACTCAACGGCACATAACAACAACAACAACAAAGTCAACTCTACTTTGAGGATTAAGCACTGTCTTCAGTCATATTTTTAAGTACCTTCTAACCAAAGGGGTTCATCTTCTGACCCTATATCAAACAATGTGCTATGCTATTCATAAGGTGTGAATCACCACATCCTTCTGCCTAGTTTGTCTTGGTCTTAAAAGTTCTCTTGAAACCTCTCCATCATGGTTGAACTTGTTGATACTTGAAATACAACTGGGCAAAAACCAGCTCAGTAGAATAATCTTACAGACAACAGGAGTTCACATAATCAGTCATTAGGACATGCAAATTCAAATCATAATGGACTAACATGTCATACCATTAAAGTGGTTAAAATTTAAAAGTCAAATAATGCTAAATGAGGCAAGAATGTGGAAAAATTTCTACTGATAGCAGTAGAAAATATTACAACCTTTTTGGAGATTTGTTTCATACTTTCTTAAAAGGTTGCATAATGGAGTGTACTGGGGAGGGATTGTATACCAATGAAAGAATTTTTCTTACACTTTTCAAAGAGAAGAGTGAACTGGGGGGGAGGGGTGGGCAGGGAGAAAAATGTAACAATGAATGAATGGAAACCCAAAATCTCTGTAAAAGTTAATTAAAATTAATTTTAAAAAGTGATGATGTTATGATCTAGCAATTCCACTGCTGAGTATTTAACATTCACAGCAGCCTTATTCATTATAACCAAACCAAACAACAAAGACATATATCAACAGGCCAATAGATAAAAGTTTGCTGTATATTCATACAACAGAATATTGTTATTGTTATTGTTGCTGTGTACCAGCGAGTTGTAAGCGACCCATGGCTGAACCTCCAGAGGGTTTTCAGAGGTAGTTAATCGTATAGGAGGAGATTGCCCATCCTCATCCTTCTCCCACAGAGCAGCTGGTAGCCTCAAACTACATGTCTTTGGGATTGCTGTACAGCTTCTTGCCACTAAACCCCCAGAACTCCCTAATGGAATACTAGACATCAATAAAAAAGGAAAAACATACTGATAGACACAACACAGATAAATATAAAAGGATCATACTGAGAAAAAGAAACAAAATAAAATTGCATAATCTGTAAAGAGTAATCTACAGTAATATAGCCATAAAGTGGCTATATTTGCAAGGTGGGTAAAACCTAGAAAATGTCATATGGAACTGGCTAGGGAATAGCAATGTTCTCTATCTTGTTCTGGGTGGTCATTACATAGACTTATTGGCATTCAAATTCATCAATATGAACCTTAAGAACTGTATTTCGTAGTAAAAAGAAAAAGAAAAATTTTAAAGATCCCATTGGTAACAAATTAAACAAAAATATTCAACTTATAACCAGGAAAATATAAACGACTATGGAAAGAAATTAAAGAGAATAGAGGAATATATCAATGAATTAGAATACTCAATAGTACAGAGATGCTAAATCTCCCAAAATTCATTTCCATATTAAATAAAATAAAAATCATCCAAGTAGATATGAAAATTTAAATTGGAAAGGAAAATGTCCAAGGATAAGACAATCATTAAAACCAAACAGTTAAATAAGAGGATAGCTTACAAAGTTATAGTGACCAAAACTACAGAGAGAAAAATAGTCACTATAAGAGAACAGACATTCTACAGAAAAATAGATGATTGATAATAAAATAGTACTTGGAAAGCAATGAAAAAAAGATGGATTCATAATAATTCAAGTTAAGGAGCTTTGGTGGCCTAGTGGTAAGAAATTGTGCTGCCAATCCTAAAGTATATTGTTTGAATTCATAAGATGCTCTGTGGGAGAAAGATGGCCAATCTCCTCCCAAGCAATTTACTATCTCTGAAAATCTGCTGGAGGGTCAACCAAGAGTCAGTTTCAATTTGATGGCACACAACAACAACAATTCAATCAAGCTCAAGTAGACAAGCTTATGGGGGGGAAATAAATCTGAACCCATATCACATGCAAAATATCAACTCCAGATGAACAGTAGAGCTAAGTGTAAAAAGGAACATAAAGCTTCTAGAAAAAGACTTTATGGTTTGGAGGTTGGGGTGTGTTGGGTTTTTTTAACAGGACACAAAAAGTACCAATAAATTAAAAAAAAAAAAAACACTCTTAAAAATAAGCATTTTCATTAGTAAGATATGACATAAAGAATTACTAATTAAATATCATATTAAGTGAAACTAAACAAATGATAGCTATTTTAAATGCGTTACTTAAGAAGTCATTACTTGTTTAAATCAACTTAAGAGAATACAATAAAATTAAACCTTACCTGCTTAGGTAAGGTGAGGTTGTGGGTAGTCTCACTATAACCAATAGCAGTGAAGAGCTTGGCTTTTTCCTCTGGAGTCATAAGGTCATCAATAGCTAGAAAGAAAAAACTAAATATTTTAATAAATCAATTACTTCAGTTGTGCAGAATAATCTACAAATCAAATAAATTTTAAAAGTATCCTAAAACCAACAGATACAAATAATACTAAAGCTACTTCTAATATGCTACTTTAATTACTTTAAACAAGATAGTATATACCATTAAGGAAATTCATAATCATGTAAGGATTTTAGAATTCCTATAAAAACACTTATGTATAATTTATAACCAAATATCCATAATAAGTAACAAGTAATAGTAAATGTTGAACTATAAATCCCTAGTCTCAAAGAAATCAAAGTTTTATTATATTGCGATAGACACAGAACTATTCCATCCTACTGTGTTTGCTGAAAAAAATAGTTAAATAGAAGAATAAGAGTTTGCTATTTATATAGTGCACATTGAGCTACCTAATATATACATACATAAATATATTTATTAGCTCAGGAAAATCTAAATGCTTAGTGATAAGGAGTTCAAAATTCACCAGCTGCTTCACAGGAGAAAGATGGGCAATCTCCTCCCATAAATATTGCCTCTGAAAATGTACTGCAGTTATGAGTTGGTTCTGACTTGATAGTATACAACAAAATATTATTACACTATATTTACATGTATATATAAAAATAAAACATCTATTTCCAAGGTATGTTAAAATAAACAGAATTCTGTATACACAATTTTGTACATGTACATTAAGTTATTTCCCCTGGAACTTACTTTCAGGAATCGAAGATTCTTCATCTTTTTTCTTACATTCCTTTTTACCCCAAAACCCACTAAACCAGCCTCCACGTTTCTCGCCTGATTCAGCAGATTTTTTCTTTAATTTTTGCCCAGACCGAATTACCTGAAAGAAAAATGAATTTTTTAAAAAATTGCTAGTTATACCAACAAGTGGCTTCTTGTTCATCTTTAGATGTACAGAGAGATAAATGTTTCATTTTCCTGTCACACACATTACATGAAAAATAATGAAGAAAAGTCCAATCTTTCTTCGACTAATATACATCATGATTTGGTTAGGGTAGTACTATTACTGTTAACTTTTTTAAAAAAATATTTCTAGAAAGTTTTATTACTAGTTTCATTCGTTTTTTGTTTTGTTTTGTTTTCTCAGTGTACAGCCTCCAGTGCCCATGGGAAAGGAGGCCAGGCCATGGTTCGAGGCTGCAGTTTATTCTGGCATGGGTACAATATGAAAGACCCACAGAGATGGGCCCACCATAAATCCATTACCATGCTCATTACTGTTAATTTCTAACAATTGAACTCTACTGACAGCAATTTAATAACACTGCATTTTTAGCAGAAATAGAGAGTTTCAAGTCAAATTTTATTGCCTTCCAAATATTTAAGTTAAAAGGACATAAGAAGTACATGCTAATAAAATCATGGGTGGAGGGGGAAAATATAGACAGAGAGTTCTTGACTCTCACTTTTTTCTCTTCTTTCAACATAGTTAACTTGATTTTCCATGGCCCTGTCTCTTTGCATACTTCAGAAAAATTTAGACTTTTAAAAAACAAAACAATGCACAAAACAGACATATAAAGAGAATAAGTTAGGTAAATAATTTAGGCTCTATGTTCTCATTCTTCAAGTTAGTCAATGTTAATTCCCTACCTTAAAGGGAAATTTTTAGGTTAAACCAAAAAACTGAACTAGTAACTTAACTGAAAACCTCTGTGTAACAGAAAAAGTAAATAATCTAAAAGAGGTATTTGCAAAAAATGTTGAATTCTATTTCTGGCAAGTCCTAAGGAGTCAATGATGACTCACAGAAGCCTACAAACAGGTCCAAGAGGAGAATCTTGCCCTATTCTGCATCATCCTCACGCTCTCCCACACGCTCACACTCACTATTACAGTCACAGTGTCAGCCCCTCTTGTTGAGGGTCTTCCTCTTTTCCTTTGACCCTCCACCTTTCTGAGCATGATTTCTTTTTCCAAAAACAGACTGCTCCTAAAGGCAAGTCCAAAAAATGTGAGAAAAAGTTTCACCATCCTTGCAGCTAAGGAGCACTCTTGGTTGCACTTACTCTAAAACATATGAGTATCTGATAAATAAGTGAACTAATGAGTGCATATGATTTAACTTAAAAATAAGTGTATGGAAATCTCTAACTAGAGAAAGGGCTAAAAGACTATATAGCAAGGCAGTAACAGCAATTATGTTTAATATGTTCAAAATAAAGGTATTTCTATTTCCTCCTTTTGCTTATCTTATTTTCCAGTTTTTCTACAATACGATGCATTCATTGTATCTATAATCTATTTTTCTATCTAAAATATCACATTACAGAATAACAAAAATGACATTTAAAAAGTGTACAAAGTATGAACTGAGATTAAATCAGGAGTTTTCAAGAAAAAGGAGATGCTGAAGAATACAGAATAGGGAGGAAAGACAAAAATGGTAAAGGAAAATAAAAAGCTAAAACTGACGAATGAGTATGTATGTTTTAATATATAGAAAGAGAAAATTAAAAACTTATGTCCAAAAATCTCAATAGTTGTATTGTAAATTGTGAGAATTTTTCTTACTTTTAAGGACTTTTTTAGCATTTTCCAATTCCCCTCATGTTAGTGGCCCTTTGTCAGTATTTCATGTCTTTCCCCCGAGATTGAATTAAGCAATAAAATCAAAACCTCTATTCTTACTTGAGCAACATCCAAAGTTATAAATCTTATACTCTTGATCAGAGGTTTAAATAAGGGGTATTAACATTTAAAATAAAAAATCAGCTGCTAAAAATATTACCTCAACTTGAGTTTGTTGTCTTGCTAAAATTATGTTAAAAACATCGAGAGTCTTCTCCAAATCCTAAAAAAAAGAAAAAACAGATTCACGTTAACAAGTCAAATTATCATTAAATTAAAAATGTTTTCTTCTTTGATTTTTATGTTTCTCAAGTCCATTAAAGAATAATGATGATCTATGAAAGTTTGTTCTTGTTATTGTGTGCTGTCAACTAGCTTGTGTTTCACAGCAACCTTATGTAAAACAGTTCTGTACCCTACTCTATCTTGAACCAATTTCATTGTCTCCAACACACTTCCCTCCATTACCTCAATCACTGAGTCAATCAATACATGGTCTTCCTCTCTTGCAGTGGCCCTCCACCCTTCCAAGTATTATGTCCTTCTCTAAGGACTGGTACTTCCTAGCAAAGAAACCCAAAGTATGCAAGACAGAGCTTCAAAATCCTTGCCTCCAAAGAGCAGCCTGTTTTACCCTTTCTAGGACAGAGTGTTCTCTTAACATTCCAGAGTATGGCCAATATTCTTCTCCAGAATCACAACTCAAAGGCACTGATTATTCTTCTTCTATTGTCCCTAGTCACTGTGCAGCTCTCAGAAGTACAGCAAGTACTGCAAAGACTATGCCCTGTACCAGCCACACCTTAGTCACTAGACTGACATCATTGTTCTTCAGTACTAAGAGAGGTCCTTGATAGCAGATTTCCCCAAGGCAATATGAAAAGATGAAATTGTTAACAAACTCAATCTTTTCTCCATCTATCATGATGCTGCCAATTGGCCCAGTGGCGAGAATCTTCATTTTCTTGATTTTGAACTTCAATCCATTTTCAAGACTGCAGTCCTTCCTTGACCCTCTGCAGCAAACACCTCAGATCCACCTCAGTTTCAGCAAGCAAAGCTGTGTCTTCTGCATAATACAAGTTGTTGATGAGTCTTCCTCCAATCCTGATGCTACATTCCTCCTCATCTATCCCACATACTGATTTAAAAGGTGTGGAGACAGCATGCACCCCTGATGTACACCTTTCCTGATTCTGAACAATGCAGTGTTTCCCTGCTCTCTTCTGACACTGCCTCCTAGTCTAAGAAAAGGTTTCACATGAGCACAATTAAGTGTTCTGAATTCTTCTCAAGGTTAGCCACAATTTGTTGTGATCCATATAGTCAAATGCCTTTGCATAGTCAATGAAACACAGACAGACATTTCTCTGGTACTCTCTTTCAGCTAACCAAGCAGTGTTTTCCTGCTCTGCTCAGACAACTGCCTTCTGGCCCAAGTATGGGTTTCACATAAGCACAATGAAGTGAAAATGAAAAATCAAAAGAAAATTTAAGCATAAATTTGAGCACCCATTTGGTTTGAAATTTTTTTAGTGCTTAGAATACGGGAAATAAGTTTTTCACAAAGAAATTAAAGCTCATTAAGAAAAGGATGAAACAAAAATTCTTCCCTCAGATCATTACCATTCACAGGTAATATATGTGCAAGGAAACAAGAATAGTGAAACTTGTTAAGTAATCTTACTTTATACTTTGAACTCCCACTATTTTAAATTATTTTATAAGCATTGTTCTAAAGGAGCCACAGTGGTGTAGCACAACATAGTGGGTAACTATAAAAAAAAAATCAACACTTTGAATGCACCAATCACTTAAAGGCAGAAAGATGTGCAATTTCTCCCCATAAAGACTGACAGCCTCAGTACTCCACTGGAAAGTTACTATGAGTTAGAAAAACCTCAACAGCCATTGAGTGAGTATTATACTAAAGAATACAGACTCTAAGAATATAAAATTACACAAATCAACAAGCAGATAAAAAGAAAAAACTTGACAGGGGAAATTCACATTAAAGTGGGTGGTGATGCCAACTGCCATGAAGTCATACTGACTCATTGGGAAATCTAACTTTCCTGGGGTGATTTGTGTGCCGGATGCTTTTATGTTATCTCATGTACTTCTCCTGAAATCATTTCCATTTTATAAATGAGAGCGTAAGACATGAGATGCAAAGAAACGAGTCTATGATCAGAACATCTGGTTAAGTAGTCAACTCAGCACTGAAATAAAAATTCATCCACAACTTTTCAAATAAACCTTACTGGTTGTTGTTAGGTGCAATCAAGTTGACTATAATTCCTAACAACCTTATGAACAACAAATAGGAATCCTGCCCTATCCTGTGCCATCCTTTTCTCCAAAAGTATCTGTCCATGGGACAGTCAACACTCTTCTCCAATACCACATCTCAGAGGCATCAATTCTTCTTCTGTCATCCTTACTACTGTCCAACTTTAAAATGCACAGCAAGTAATGAAAAAGTCATGGCTTGAATCAGATGCACCTTAATCTTTAAACAATGCACTTTTCCTTATTCTGTTCAGAAAATAGAACAGCTTCTTGGTCTAGATACCTGTTCTGGGATTCCCATTATTTTCAATGATAGCCATAATTTGTTGTGGCCCATACAGTCAAAAGCCTTTCCATAGTCAATGAAACAAAAATAGACATTCTTCGGATAGTCTCTGCTTTCAGTCATGATGCATCAATAATGATGCTCCTGGTGCCTTGGTCTCTTCTGAATCCAGCATGAATTTCTGGAAGTTCTCTCTCAGTGTACCTGGGGTATCAGAATCCTTGAAAATGGCTTTTCTAGCCATTGTGTTAGCCCTTCTTGGGACATGATCACCAGCTACCTTAATTGTGGACACACAGTCTTACAAATCATCAACAGCTGTAGGGGGTCAATATAAGAGAGCACTTTCCACTCTATTAAAAAATGGTTACAACATTGGTGGAAAGACTGTGAAGAATCTATGGTACTGCTGTGAAGAGACTGTGGCAAGGTGTAACCAGAGGAATCCTGGAGATGGAGCCATGGGTAGAGGATTTGCTTGTTAGATGACTGAAAGAAAAGCTGACTTGTAATGGCTCTGAGATAAAGTTTGCTGGATGACTGAAGAAAGCAGAGGCTTCCTGCATTTGTGCTGCTGAACTTTGTGCTGCTGAGCAAAACCTAGACTTTCTCTAACTGAAAAATTGTGTCTTGCTGTTAATCTGGGTTGAGACTTGTGGACTAAACCTGGACTTGCATTATGTAATGTTCTTTGCCTCCCCTTTCCCCAATCTATTTCCCTAATAAACCCCACAACTCACAAAACAGTCTGAGTCAATTTGCAATACTGGACCTAATGATTGGTAGAAAAAAGTGCAAGAGCATGTAGGGTGGCATGTCTTATCATGCAGTTATTTGTACGGTACAATAGATATTATTGATGGAGACAATTCTCATTTATGAAGTAGGTAGAAGTCAGACTCGGTCTGACTGAATGACTGAGACTGGTAGAAGAATAACTCGGTCATTCCCAGGCTGCATTTGTTTCTTTTAGGTTATTGTTCTAGCCATTTCTGGATGATCAAGATTTTACTTGAGTGTGATATTAGTGATACTGTTTGATAATTTCCACATTCTCCTGGATCTCCTTTTTGGGGGGATGTGAACAAATACAGATCTCTTCCAGTCATTTTGCCAGGTAGCTGTATTCTTGGCACAGACTGCTGACCATGTCAAGGACTGCATCTGTTTGTTGAAACATTTCAGTTGGTGTCTCATCAATTCCTGGGGCCTTCTTTTTTACTAATGCCTTTAGTTCCATTTACACTTCTTCCTTCATTATCACTGGTTCATTAAAAATAATATTAAAAGCAATACAACAAAGTATAGCTTTCAAAAACATACCTGAATTTGTTTCTGTACTTCTTCTGAGACTTTAGCCTGAATTAGTTTGTTTTTGTAGGCAACTTTATAATTCTTGAGCAACTGCCTGTGCTTTTTTATGTTACTCCATGACCACATGTGTGTATACCTTCTTATATGGACTTCAAGAACAGAATCAATAGCATATTTCCACCTGCAAATCAAATTTTGTAAAGCATGTGTGAATATAATGGTCAAAGAAAAAACAAGAAAGTAACTTTGACATTTTAGAGCTATACTACCAATTTCTTTATTAACTGTCTCCTAATTAATGACCAGCACTTAATGTCTCCCCAGTACAATTCTGACTTAAATAGACTGAAGTAGGAGTAAGTCACTTCAGGAAAAGAACATGTCATAAGCAAAATCATAAAGACACAAATTTGCATGTTACAGGAAATTAACCATATTCTAGTGTCACTAGAAGAGCTGTGGTAACAGTGAATAATGCATCTTGTTGCTCATTGACAGGTCAGCAGTTTGAATCCACTAGCAGGTCCAAATGAGAAAGACATACAGTCTCCTTCACAAAGATTTACAAACTCAGAAACTCGATGAGAGGGTCACTGTGAATCAGAATCAACTCAACAATACAGGAGCTGGTTGGATTTTGGTAGTATGGTTATAATACGAATTTAACTTATTAAAATGTTGGAAAGTCTTAAATGCTAAGATTTTACACTAATCTAGAGAAAAAAAAGTAAAATGACATGATCATATGAAAGATATCCCTAAATTCTCTGCTTAACAACATCAACAACAAGATGCTGGATTAAACGGTCCTAAAGGTCATATAATTCTGAAACTTCTGAACTGAAAGAATGCATGTTTCTGATAAAATAAAAACAATTCTGACTTACCATTGTCGACAATTGGTATGAAGTGGTAAATAAGGCTTATATTTCCTGTAAGGGGCATTTCTAACCATATAATCCACTGACTCCAAAAAGTCAATCATACTTAGATACTATCAAAACAAACAAACAAAAATACGTATTATTACATTGAATACATGATAAACATCAAAATATTACTGGTTTACAATCTAAGGCAATTCTCAATCCTCTAAACAATAAATACCACTTTTGACTGTTAACACAGTAACATATATAGCAAATTTAAGGCACTATTAATTACAGCATTATTTTTAATATTGTACAATATCATAACAACCAGCAGTCAGGAAATAAGGAAATGCATTGCATTGGAAAAATCTGCATTTAGGGACTTCTCCAAATTACGGAGGAGTACTGATGTCAGTTTGAGGACTAAGGTACATCCGATATATTTCTGATTACTTTCTATGCATCTGAGATCTAGACAATTAATAAAGATGATAGAAGAATTAACATCTTTGAGCTGGGGTGTTGGAGAAGAGCACTGAACCTCCCGTGGACATTGAGGAGAACAAATGGATGTCTTGGAGTGAGTGCAGCTGGAGTGCTCTTTGGAAGTAAAAATGATGAAGCTTCGCCTCACATACTTTGGACATGTTGCAAGGAGGGGTTAGTCCTTGGAAAGTGACATGATACTGGGAAAGGTGGAGGGTTGGCAAAGGAGAGGAAGTCCTTCAACCAGGTGAACAACACAGTGACTGCTACAATTGGCTCTTGTGTGTCAGGAAGTGCAGGGATGGTGCAGGATAGAGCCGGGTTCAGATCTTTTGTTCACAGGGTCACAATGAGTTGTACTCAACTCAATGGCACCTAACAACAGCAACAACAATAGCTACATCACAAAAGTAAAAAAGTTCTGACTAATAAAGTAATAACAGGTTGTTGTTATTAGGTGCTGTTGAGTCCCCTGTGACTCACAGCTACCCTATGAACAGCAGCTCTTAAGCCTGCCCTGTCCTGAACCGGTCTCACTGACTCCAACACACCTATCCCTACTGCCCCAGTTACCATATCAGTCCACCTCAACCAGGGTCATACTCTCTTGCGCTGTCCCTCAACCTCTTCTGAGCACAAGATATATATGCATATATCCATATATCCATCTATATAACCATACACTCTAGTTTTTTACACACTAATATATTAAAAATTTCTCTCAGGAACATTGAAATATGACCTATAAACTGTTATCATGGAATGTATGTTTCTAAAATCATGTACTTCTCTAGATCAGTTAAGGAATAGCAATCTATGAGCTGATACTCAATTGCTCAACAATATCCCTGTAATATAACTAAAGCAAGATAAAGATACATCTACAAACATCTTGCCAAACACACAGCAACTCTGTGGATCTGGTAAAATAGAAGCGAAACCATCACACAGCTAGCAAGATTACAGGTAAGAGAGAGAAAAGAGGCAAGTCTAGTTTCGCCGCCTCTCCATGTATTTTTTATAACTCTTGTTAACATGATTCTAACTAAGGGTTATCATCTGGTTATTAAGCATTTAAAATAGTGTAGTCTGCTGGACAAGAATATTGAATGTACTCTGGACTGCCAAGAAAACAAACAAATTCATCCTGGAGAGGGTTAAACCAGGCTGCTCCTTGGAGGCAAGGATTCTGAGGCTTCGTCTTACATACTTTGGACATGTTGTAAGGAGGGACAGGTCCTTTGAGAGGGACATCATGTTTGGGAGGGTGGAGGGACGGTGCAGAAGGGGAGACCCTCTATGAGGCGGACTGATTCAGTGCCTGGGGGTGTGTCAGAGGCAGTGTGATTGGCACAGGATAGAGCAGGGTTTAGGGCTATTGTACATAGGGTCACTATGAGTCACAAGCAACTCGACAGCACATAACAACAACAACAGTCTGAATTTAAATGTAAAGTAGGGATAAAATAAATTCCAGATACCAAAAACTTTAAACAAAAATTTAAGGATGTAAAATATCCCTGAAAATTTTTATGTTGAAACTATAATGTTTGAATATATTAAACTAAATAAAATACTCACTATGGAGCAACCCTATATGACAGAGGGAATTACGCGAGGAAATTCTAAAGGAATAAACCCTCACCAGAGCAGACTGTCATCTTTGTCCATGGCTGGCCTCTTTAAACCACCAATTCATCTCGCAGCCCAGCACTTAACTTACCATGTCACCAAGGCTCCTTCTAACTAAAAAATCATTTAATTAATTAATTTTTTCCAATCTTTTCTAATGTAGCTAATAAAGAAAAAGTGTCCTTATTATGTCATCTACATTATCATTTGTATTGTACAGTACTAAAGGTGCAGCTCAAACAGCCAGCTTCCCTGCCCTCCTTTCACTTGTAATTCTCTAGGCCCATCACTCAAACTGTCAGGGTATATAATCAAGCTTCAGGAACAAATAATAAGGAAAAGTTGTCATAGCTGTTACTGCCTTTAAAAAAAACCAAAAACATATGGTAACAAAGTCTCCATTAAAAAATATGGAAGGAACAACACATTAAAATTTTCCAACCAAATAGAAATAAAGTTATTCACTATTGATAAGATTCTCCACAGTTTAGAGAAACATTAGATAAAATTTAGAAAGTTATTTCTTCAATATTAATTTTATTATCTTTTTTAAAAAAAAATAACCCAAATCTACACATTACAGGAAAAAAAAACCCAAAAGAATGAAAAAAATAAATAAATTTGCGCCAAGGGCAAAAGGGAGCCAATTTTTAGTGTAACCAAAGCTATAAATGTCCAATTAAACTCACCTGAGGCTTAGTCAGTTCAATGGCAATATTTTGTACTTCTATGTTCCAATCAAGCTTGGGTGTTTTGAGCTCTGTTTCTGCATTCGGATTCATATATAGTTTTGCAGAGGCTGATAATGGCTGGAAAACTTAAATAACACGGAAAGATAGAAGGTATGTTTATATGCCTTGCATATGAAGTCTATTACAAAGAATTATGAGAATGCTATTACACTGGTTGTAAAGAACAGTTACAAAAATTATGTGCAACCAAATCAAAATAAAAAAAGACACTGTCTGTTACCGTCATGTACCATCACTTGAGAACCACTCCACTGCTGACCCTTCCGCAGGTTTTCATACACAGAGGAAAGAGAACATTACAAGGGAGAAGATTACACTGCTCTTGTGGAGCAGCTGGTGGATTCGAACTACACATTTTTATTTAGCAGCACAGTTCCTAACCATTAAGCCACCAAAACTCTCTAAAAAATACATTTAATAATACTAAACATCAAGAACAATGGTAAGAGCGACAGTATCCTGGGAACAAAGTGACTCCCTATTTTGATGTAAGAAATGCAGAATATGTACACAATCTATTCCTGGCTACTAAAAAACCTGTACAAAATTAGGTTTCTTTTCCTTGTTACAAACCATTATTCATTAAAAATACTAGTAAAAGGAAAGAATATTAATTTTATTAATGTATGTCTTCTTTAATAAATCACTAACAGGAAATAGAATCATGAATAAAATTCAGATTACCTTAAAAAACCTGCAAACTCACACAAATATTTCCAAAATGATTTATTAAATATGTACTATGAAAATCAGCTAAAAAATAATTTTTAAGTTTAGTAGTAGTATGAAATGTACTGCAAAACATGATAGGAGTGCCAGGGTTAAGGTGGTAAATTTTAAGTGAATAATATTAAATCATCAAATGGAAATTAACTATAAGAATACATTAGTGAGCCAGACTAACACAGACAATGAAAAAAGGTGGGCATGAAACAGAAAATGATCATAGAGGGAAACAGTAAACAGAAACCAAGAACTGCTTTAGACTGGAACTGAAAATGGAGAAAACAGGATTTTAAAAAAAAACAAATAAGCAGCCAGCTTTGTCAAAAATGCCTTTATTCAAAAATAAAGACAAAGCACAGAAGAAGTAGAAAAACTCTCTTAATAGATCTCAAGTGGTAAATATGATTTTAGACTGCAATAGCTATACTAGCTATGACCAAACATCAAGATTTCAGAAATTTAGTTACCAAAGATACCCCCAAAACCAAGCCTAAATTCTGAAAAAAAATTAGAGAATAACAAGGTAAGAAAAAAACATGGAAGTCAAGGAGAGTTGACTATGTCAAATGAACCACACTCTTTCCCTCTCCAGCAGTGACCACATTACATGTAATCCATAGCAACTGTCAATTATAAAAAAAATACTACATCATCAGGGGAGCTCTGGTGGCCTACTGGCAAGGAGCTGCAACTACAATCCCAGAGGTGCAAGGATCGAATCCACCAGATGCTCTGCTGGGGAAGGAGGGACAATCTCCTCCTGTACCAGTCAGATCTGATTTGAAGGTACACTCACACAAAAATAATAAAATTTAAAAAAATAAAATAAAATAAATACTACATCAAAAACTAAGACATAAAATTTATATACTCTCTACCTTTCCTCAAACTCTGTACTTTTAAAGCACTGACCAATCCCAGAGTGAAATGTATCTTATGTATCTTTTCTAATAAAATTATTTTTCTTTCACCTTTAAAAAATTAATTTTAAAAAACTAATACATTCTTTGTGTCTAAGAAACTTTATAAAATAACTATTTACAAGTAAGGTATTTAATTCTAAATTTCTATAATATAAAATTAACTTTTTTATCCTTACTTACTGTATTGATGGTTTGGGCGTTTATTGTTACTTGTGAGAATTTCACTTTTTAGTTGATCCTAAAAACAAAAAAAAAATATTTCATGAGAATGAAAAAAGGAAATGCATACATGAACAATCACAAAAAAACACACCTGAAATCAATATCCTTTCTTTGTTAAGTAGCCAATTTTAAAAAACATGTTAAGAATGAAGATATTAATTTTTTTTTAATTCTAACTATACAGAAACATAAAATTGCATTCCTCAAATAAGGGTAGAACATATATACAAACATATCTGGTATCTCGAAAACCTTACTGTCAATAAAAAACTATTTGTTCTACCCTTATTTGAGAGCTAAGAATCTTGGAATAAACGCAATTTAGAAAATTCAAGTGCTCTTCAATTCTTCACTGAGGTTAACAAACCTCATTAAGATTGGCTAAACACATTCAAGTTTGGGTTAGTCTTTCATTATTCAGAAATCAGGAGTCCAGGTGGTTTTAGTGGTAAGAAATTTCACTGCCAACCCAAAGAAAAACAGTTCAAATCCACCAGCTATTTTGTGGGAAAAAGTTGGGCAACCTCCTCCCTTGTGATTTACTGCCTCTGAAAACCCTCTGGAGGGTCAGGATGATTCAGCTCCTACTTTACAGGGCATGATAACATTCAGAAATCATAATCACAACTGCTTAAAATATATGTCAGGAATATATTCTTTAGATCTGAAAAGCATTCTCTTTATGTACATTATGACTAAAGTAATCACTGTCACATAAAATACAATGTGACACTAAAGATAACTAAATAGTGTGCCAACCATAAATACAATGTTAATGGTACAGTATTACTAAAAGTGTCTTCATCTTACCACCTAGTGAATTATTTCACAGGCATTTTAAAAAAATGGATTTTTCAAAAACATGTAAGAGATTCCATAAAAGTTAATTTCGCTCTTCTGACTTATACTCAAGCTAAATAGCTGGATGCTATCATGTCCTTATTAAAGAACCATTACATTAAATAAATGTAAGGTGTATACAATTGTCTCTTTTATGTATAATCGAAAATTACCAAGATCTGTTCCCTTGATCCTTGGTAGGACATGTTGCAGTTTACATTCCAGTAGGTGCTAAGACTATCAAGTCGTATAAGCTATAAAAAAAAAAATGGAAGAGGTCAAGCAATTAACATATTGAAATTAAAAATAAATATTAAAAATAATTCTAATACTCAATATCCCAAATGATCCAAATGCCATTTGAAACTTTTAAAGGAGAAAGAAATATAATGCAAAACTGAAGGAAAATACATTCAGATCATTCATGTAATTTATTTATGGTCTGATGTTTGCTTTCTGTGCTTTGAAGAAAAAATTCACTTAATTAATTCAAGAGATTCATTCCTTTAATTATCATGTACTTATTAATTTACTATCCAACAGGTTGTGTAAATATTTTGTTGAATAAAACTGATGTGACCCCTCCAGCAAATATCAGGGTCTGTTTTAGGCTAGAGAAGAACAGTAAACTGTGGGTAATAAGGTTGAAAAAACAATAAACTACATAATATACCCCTCTTGAGAATTCAGAAAAAATTATTGGCATATTTTAAAGCATTGTAAAATCCTACTAAACTATGTACAACTCAGTACATAAACCAGTAGTAACCTTACTTGACTAGAAATTATTTTTTCTAAGATCTTTCAATTACCTCATGTTCCAGAAAACACTATTCAGTAATTATTTTTTTTACCTAGGTTCTTCATTTGATAGGTAAAAAATGTAAAGCTCAAAGAGGGTGAATGATCATAACAGGACAAAATACTAGAAAGTAACAAAGCTGAAACTAGATGCTAGACTTTTAATTCACACCCCAAAGATATGTTCTCTTCTATCACAAGTACTTGAAGAAAATGTATGCTGTTTATATCTATGTAACTCATAAAATTTATTCTAACAGAATATCATACCTTGTATATAATTTTGTCTGCTTCATTTAATATGCATGGAGTCCAATGTTCATTTGCTGTCTAAAAGAATAAAAAAAAACTACAGAAATGTCTTAACTTCATGCAACAGTACCCCAATAGTTTTAAACTGCAGTAAAACAAACTTAGAATAGACATTTAAGTGTGATGTTAAGAGTCTATTGTTCAAAATGGCTAGACGAGCCACTAACTGACTTTGCCATGTGGATAGGTAGGGAATTTACCAATGGGGCATGTTAGCCTATCCACAAGGGGATTGGTTAGTCTCATCTTTGAACGGCTCTAGATGCAGAATGAGAGAACCTCACCATCAGCAAATAAGAAGCAAGAGAATGAAACGTGTCTTTTGGTACCAGAGAGTCTTGCGCCAGTCAGACCAGAGCTTGCTGGAGAAAGCAACCACAGCAGCCACAGTGGAGTAGCAGTCTGACATCAGATGGAGCAGACCTTGGCACTGCTACAGCCCATGGAACCAAATCTAGGAGCTTCTACCCAAGCTGTTGGACAACTAGAGGAGGAGGAGAGCCATAATTGACAGAACTGAGAGTTTCTTACAGAAGCCTAAAGCCACAAGGTTCAAGGTTGAGATGACAGGGAGCATATTTTGGAAGCTGTCCTGACTAAGTGACTATATTCTGCTACTAACCTGAAAAATAACATTTTTATTTATCTAATAGGGTTCAGACTGGGAAGATGAATGGAGTGGCCAGATTCTGCTAAGGTTTGTTTTCTGGTGTGGAGGTGAGACTTGGGTGTGGCCATTGCTTGAAACTGGGTGCAGTAGAGTAGGCCTCCTGTTTAAAAAGGCATTTGGGCCATCGGACCTGCAGCCCTCAGGCCTAGTTTTAATTGTTTTCAGTCAAACATTCTTCTAAGTAGTATAGCAAAGGTCTGGCAATTTGCTGAAGAAAGGCAACTCAGTGGTTGCTGTGAAGGTAAACACTGTGACACTGATGTGTCAAGTATGATAATGGTTACCCATGGTAGACAGTGTTTGGTGGAGCTCCCCAAATAGAGCAGGCTTGGAAGCAGGAGTTGCATCCACTTCCAAAATGGCTTGCCTCTGGAAACTCTATAAACGTAAAGATGAAAGCTTTTCATATTCAAGACTTTCATTCATAAAGTCATTATGAGTTATCTACAACCTGAAGGCACTTAACAACAACAATAGGGTTCTATGTGGTCTGTGAGCTACTTCATTGTGTTTTGGAGCCAGTAAAGTAATAAGATTAGTGTTTGGATGAGTAGAAAGAGGCCTGGGAGTGTGGGGAACAAGTCTAGTCTCATAAGAATTGGTTTGATGTTGTTGATGTTGTTGATGGGGATAGTTCCCCTTTGTGAAGCTGGTAAAGTTCCATTATGGCCATCCATACCAAGTCCCTGCTATTTATACATTAGCACAGATTCTTTCTCTATATACTAATATAGAAAAACCACAAGAATGAAAGTAGAAAAAATGATTTTTTAATTTAATCTTGATTTTATATATTCATTAGTTCCTAAAAAAATCACCAAGGTGTTATGTGGCTTAACTACAGAAAGAATGGGTAAAACTAAAATAACCAACTGACTTACAGCTATAGACAAAAGTCTAAAATGGTTATTGTGAAATAGGAAGAAAGAAAAGAGAATATGTAGATTACAATACATTTGTTTCCAGGAAAGCACCCAAGTAAGCAGTATCAAATGCTGCAATGAGATAAACTAAGTTAACTGCAAGAGTGCTATTGATGAAACGGTTAGAATAATTTGTGTGAGTAATGCAGTCCAATAACAGTGGATACGGTGTCAGTGGAAGAAAGATATAATTATAAATATATATGGGGGGGCTATGGTGGCCTAGTGCAAAGAAGCTGCGCTGCCACCAGCTGCTCTGTGGGAGGAGGATGGGGAATCTCCTCCCGTGAGATTAACTGCCTCTGAAAACCCACTAGAGGGTCATCTATGGGTTGGTTTGACTCTGTGGTACACAACAACAAAATACCCCCAACATATATATATAACTATATAAAATATATAGATATAAAGATAGTCAGGGTATAAAGCTCTCTAAAGAAAGTCTGATTGGAAAGGGGAGGAAAAACAGGCAGAAATTAAGTAAAGCCAGTTGGAGTTTATGGGAAGGGTAGAGTTACAGAGTGTTTTTTAATTTTTTTACAAAAGAGAGACTTGAATGATAGTAAAAATTTACATAAAGGAGCTGGGGGTGGGGGGAAGAAAAAAGTTATAGATTTAAGAAAGAGAATCAAAGAAGGAAAAAGAAGGTGGAGGAGGAGAGGGAATGGGTGGTGAAGAATGGTTCCTGAAGACATGGGAAGAATGGGATCCAAATCAGAAATAGCAATATTACCTTAGATACGGTATAAGAGTTAGAATACAAATAAAATGATGCATCAATGAAATGAAATTAATACAGAAGAGGTGACTTTGCTATGATAGTCATTTTACTAGCTAGGTAGTGAGGAACAGCAGAAAATAATTGAGTCAATGTTCCAAATGCCTTACACATACTACTTCATCTAATCACTACAAAAAGAATAAAAGTATGCTTCTATGATTTGGGCTTTTCTTTATGGTCAGTGGATTATGAATAATTAACTAAAAAACTAATTATTGTTAAATAACTTATTACAGGTTTCAAAGACATTCAAAATAAAGTTAACATTACCAACAGACTAAGTTCTCTCAGTGTAACGCCAAAGGAAAGAGGTTGCTTCGGATCAGTGACCTATTAAACAAAAGGTGTATATTAAAAAAAATAATAAAGGTAAAAATTATGTCTCACTGTGTGCAATAAACACGACGGGAAAAGTGTTTTCAAGTTCTCAAAAATTCATTTGAATTTTACAAAGAGGAGAGAAAGATTGGTATCATTTAGATTTCGTAAGTGTAAAGGTATGTTACTAAGATAAATGGTATTTTCTTGGCAGAACTTTTTTCTTTCTAGATGTTAAGACACTATGACTAGATGGACTCTTTTCTAGACAGTCAAATAAGGACAGCCATAAGAGACATATGTACAATATTAAGATAGTCTTCAAAATAAAGTTTGAGTGCATCTAAATTCCAAAATCAATCTCCATAATAGTCTATGTGTTTCCTACTGCCAAAGGGGCCCTTTAGAGTAGTCAGAGAAGACATTCACCCTGAAACCCACAGCGTCCCTTTTCAGCAGGAAGTAGCTAAGAGAATACGCCATCCCCTTTTCCTTA
>NW_006400014.1:3498284-3504106 GCF_000299155.1 Elephantulus edwardii
AAAAAAAATAAAGTTTGCTGTTGCATATCAGTCACACACTGCCAAACATGCCAGTAAATAGCTGAGAAAACATTCAAAGATTTTATTCTCGGACTGTGAACTGACTCTGAGTTTTCAATAATTTTAACTTTCAATGCTAAAATTCTGATTTATTTCTGATCTACCATGCCTATATTGATTGAGACACTGCTTAAATTGTACCACAAAGTGAATAATAAAGTTGTTTTATACATCATAAAGATATCTAAAATGTAAAATTGAATATTTTGATCATGACTAAAAAGCAAAGAGAGTAGAAAAAAAGAATAATGGCCTCAAATAATCCAACATGGACTCAAGAGTGTTCAGCATGAACACTTCTCAAATAGGAGAAATAGAAACTCTTATAGCTGAAAAATAAAAATGCACTTTTTATTTCTTTTCCTTTTAAAATCTTTTTATATATTTTGTTACTGATACAAATTTATCTGTGGCTGATGTTCTGGGAGCACAGTGTAATATGATGGTTGTTAATTAGAAAGTTAGCAGCTTGAATCACTAGCCTCTCGGAAAAAATAAAAATGGTCAATCTCCTTCTGTAAAGATTGATAGCTACTGAAACCAGATAAAAGGTCACTATGCGTTGGAATTAACTCAATAAAAATGCATCTTTTTTATTTTTTTTTAATATTATTATAAAAGTGGGATATTACTTAGGAAAGCTCTGGTGGCCTAGTGGCAAGAAGCTGCACTGCAATCCCAGAGGCACACGGTTCGAATCCACCAGATGCTCTGCCGGGTAACGAGGGACAATCTCCTCCTGTACCAGTCAGATCCCATTTGACGGTACACACACACACACAAAATAATAAAATAAATAAATTAAATAAATAAATAAATAATGGGATATTACTTATCCCACTTCTATTTAGCTCTCTATATTTTTTATTAAAGAGATATGAATATATATCTTTTCAATTATACCTGCTTAATTTAAACTGAGGTTTTCATTCATCAATGTGACATTATGTAACATTATAGAAACAGTATTTCTTTTACTTCCATGTGTTAAGTACATTCTATTTTCCCAAGTTTATTATAAAAAAGTTATACTTTTAAAATTAAAATTTAAAATTTAAAATATTTATATATACTAAATTCTGTTCAATGACTCCATAGAGCTAAGAAGTAAGATCAATTCTAGATAGAAAAGAATGAAAGATGGAAATGATGCATACTTTCAAAAAGCAGAAATACCCTTACTAAATAATAAGCTTCACAAAGAACTTAGCAGGAAAGAAAATAAACTAAACATCAATGTTTTTCTAATTCAGTCTTGACTTGGAGCAAAATTATTTTTTTTCCAGGATTTTTTTTACTGAGATTTTAATTACTGTTTATAAAGAACTTGGGTTTCCAATCGTTCATTATTGCACATTTTCCTCCCTGCCTCCCTCTCCCCTAGGTCACTTTTTTGTTTTGGAGAAAAAAGTTCTTTCATTATTATACAGTCTCACCCCAACCACTTTATTTTTTTTTTCTATAATTATATTTTATTAATTTTCATAAACATTTACAGAGATTTTGGGCTTCCACTCATTCATTGTTGCACTATTCTCTCTACCCTCCTCCCAGTTTGTTCTTGTCCAAATGCCACAGTGCTTGTCAAAGCCAGTTCTGATTAATCTTCTTTGTCAGTGTATCCTTTGCCATTCCCTATCACTCCTCCCTGAGAGAGACTTCACCCTGAGTCATAAGGAAAAGGGGACGGCGTAGTCTCTTAGCTACTTCCTGCTGAAAAGGGACGCTGTGGGTTTCAGGGTGAAGATCTTCTCTCACTACTCTAAAGGGCCCCTTTGGCAGTAGGAAACACATAGACTATTATGGAGATTGATTTTGGAATTCAGATGCACTCTTATTGATTGTGCTTGGCTGTACATGTACATATCCTTCAAGATGTATAATGGGGGTGTTGCAACCTAGAAGACACAAATTTGACTAACAAGTTATAAGTACATGAGTCCAAAAATTATGGAAAAGTAAAAGAAAAGATTCTTTCATTGTTTTACAAACCCTCCCCCAGGTCCCCTCCACCATGCAGCCCTCGCTCTAGTCTCCTGTGATGACAGAAATACCCAGTTACATCTCTCTTTTAGACGGTTCTCTCCCTCCTCTGCTTCAGTGCAGTATACATTATTGAACCCATCTTACTCAGTGTCTCCCTAACCCCAAGGACAGTCCCATTCTACAACAGTGGCATCATGTAATATTTGTCCTTTTGTGACTGGGATATTTCACTCAGCATAATGTTCTCCAGAGTCAACCATTTTGAATAATATTGCATGAGTTCCTTGTTTTTCAATGCAGCATAGTATTCCATTGTGCGAATATACCACAGCTTCTCTAGCCATTCGTTTGTTGATGGGCACTTAGGTTGTTTCCAACTCCTTGCTATTGTGAACAAAGCTGCCAACCACTTTACTATGCAGCTCTCATTCTGGACTCTTGTCATGCCAATAATACCAATTATATATTCCTTTTATAAAGTTCTCTCCCTTGTCTGTTTCAATGATTATTTATGTCCTCTTTTCTCAGTTTACCCCCAGCCTCCATGTCAGTCCTGTTTTTATAACAGTTGCATTATGCCGTGTTTGTCTTTTTGTGACTGAAATATTTCACTCAGCATAATGTCCTCCAGGGTCACCCATTTTGTATAACAATTCGTGAGTTCCTTGTTTTACAGAGCAAGATATTTTCAAGAAAAAATATACAAACTTAAATTTTGCAGAGATGGAAAAACATTTCCAATTTCTTAGATAAATTTAAAAATTAAGATTTCTTATATATGTTTCTAATTGTATAAGAAAGCAACATTTATTAAATTAAAAATAGTTGTTAAATTTTAACTAATCAGTAAGGTACTTCCTCATCAACTAATACTAAACTTTTGGTTATAAATGACATATGGTATCTAAACAAATTATTGTTGCACAAATGTGAGAGTTATTGTAGATAAACCATTTAGTTGGTGGTTATGTATAGGAAACAGAATGAGAGTTAAAAGGCCTTTCAACTATCATTACCATTTTATCACTTCTCACAACTAATTATTTCTTCAAGAAAAAGAGAAAACTGCTTCCCTAAAATAAAAACATTATGAATCTTAAGGCCTTATACATAATAATTCATAAAGGACAACCCCAAAATTAATTATATTCATTTTAAAAAAGAACATATGATAGCTTTATATTTTAGTTACTTTTTAATAAATTCATAGATTAATATAATATTTAATAAATTAATTCTTAATAAATGATTAAAATTTAATCTATTTACATATTAATTTATATATAAATATTCTCTATTTCTATAATAAAACTAGTCTAACACTACAAAGGAGATACCGTGGTATACTCATCAACAAAAAAATTAATTACTCAAAATTGGCTACAGATAATCCATACAATAAGAAATTACAAATTAATGTCATAAAATACATTTAATTACTAAATTAGACATTACACTAAAATTACTTACATCATCTTCATATTTAATATGAATATCTGTGATTTTCACTTGTACATTTTTTATTACTTGGGTGGCCAATTTTTCAAAAAATGTATCCTTTTTGGCTTCTTTTGGCTTATCTATAAAGAAACAAAAAAAAAATACAAGCTAAGTAATTAAAATACTCACTTAACTCACAATCCATGACTAAAGAATAAGTAACTGTATGGAAAATATGGCCTATTCTTGTGTCTTTGTTTAATTTTAGATTTAAATTTACCAAACATTTCGAACTTAAAATTTGCTTTGAAGTATAATGGAACTAACAATTATTTTACCTTCCAAGACAGAAAGCAACTGGCAATGTCTATGAACAACACATGGCATAAAAAGCTACTTTTACCTACCTTTTGAGCGATCAAGACCTTTAAAAGGTTTCTTAAAATGTTTTTTGTGCTTTTTACGTTTACGTCCTTCTCAGTGGAAGCATTTCAGTGAGAAAAGGATAAAATTCAAGTTAGCAGACTAGAGGACAGAGAAGAAAACAGAATTCTTCCTGGCAGCAAATTTTATACAGTGAATTTTATCTTATTTTAAAGTGTTATTACAATACAAACATTACTTTACAAATACTGGTTATAAAGAACTGTCAACTTTAATCTAGAAAGTAATTTCCAAGTAAAACTATACAAAAATTGGATTTAAAAGATCCAATGTATACTCTCCTTTTTAATAATTATGACCTATTTTAATAATATACAACTTCACTCTAATTCCCATATGCTACCAAAATACCAGACGTGGAAGAATGATAAAACATAAAATTTAAGATAAAAGTTTTTATAAATGTATGGATGGAACACATAAACACAAATGAAATGAAAGAGTAGGTTGTGGACATTGTGGCTAAATTCTTCAATGTCTTTGAGAAACAAAGATTACAAAAACTAAACATTGATTTTAGCTTTTAAAATCTCAAAAGCTAAGACAACTAACTTGCTCTATGAACTTTCACACAACTAACCATAAAAAACATTTGAGGCTGTTGGGTGTGGGGTTTTCTTTTAATCTCATAATCTTATATTTTATATTCACTCCCCACATGGCATTAATCCAAATCTGTTTTATGCAAACTTCACATTTATATAGTCAATTGTCTGCCAGACTTACAGTCTGAACTCTTGAGATAAGCTCTGTAAAGTCTCTGCCCTAGTTAATCTTCACCCTCATGTTCTGTTATACTGTTGTCAGATTGATCTTTTGTGAGTAAAAATGAAAGCCTTTTAATCTCTTGCTCAAAATTCTTTTATTTTGCAAGACAAAGTCTACATGGGATTGTATAATACTAAAAATCCTTTTATGATCTAAGCCCTATATCCTTGTCTTATTCTCTCTTTCCACTCTTGCACTGGTTATTCCAAAAAGTTCCAAAAAGATTATTTTTATTTTCAAGAACAAACCATATTTTGTAATATTTAATGCCTATATTCCTGTCAGTTCCTAAATTTGAGTAATTTAGGAAAACTCATAGGAGGCTTATAAACCTTAAATCCAGCACTACTGTGGTGTGTAAGCCTGAGAATCCTTCAAGGAGCTTACCATCAAGCCCAACAATTTATAGAGACTTCTAACAAGGAGTGAATAAATTGTATTTGAAGTGTTTGCAACTGTCTTAACATCATCAAGTGAGAGATTTCATTAGCATAGGAATATCCTCATATCCTGGGCACAAAACACAGTATGTTCAAGTGAATAAAAAATTCTGTAATTCTGGCATTATAAAAAACTCAGTTTCAGTGAACTCTATTAATAATATCAAATATACTAAAATTTAGCTTGAAATTCTATTTTTTTTCTATTTTTTTCTCTTTCCTTCACATTTTAAATTGTCATGTCACTATAAAAATTAAAAACCGAATCTTAGACTACAAGACTCTAATTTTGAGGAAGACAATGTTTGCAGCTGTTAAGTTCTACTGAGTCAAGTATGATTCACAAAGACCATATGAATAGGAGTATTTAAACATGAATGTTTAATAAATATATAACAGAATCTGAGTATTGCTATTACCATTCTCTCTTCCCACAGTGATGGTGGAGCAGGGAAATAAGTGGGTAAAGACACGTGTGCCAAGGGCAGGGACAACACTGGTACGAATGCTTAACTCCATAATAAGGGATATATCGTTCACTTTTCTGTAAAATGCTGGTTTGTCTGATACTTCTCTAAATCTGAACATTCACATTAAGACAGATTAGGAAGAAGGATTGGCCACCCACTTCTGAAATAGCAGGCCTCTGAAAACCCTATGCACAACAGAACACACGCAGACAGA
>NW_006400014.1:3506784-3514653 GCF_000299155.1 Elephantulus edwardii
GAGGGTCATCATTCTTGGGAGGGTGGAGGGACAGCGCAGGAGGGGAAGGCCCTCTATGAGGTGGATTGATTCAGTGACTGGGATAATCAGGATGGGAGTGTCGGAGACGGTGCGATTGGCACAGGACAGAGCAGAGTTTAGGGCTGTTGTACATAGGGTCACTATGAGTCGCAAGCAACTCGACGGCACATAACAACAACAAGCTAAAAATTAGGTAAAGTTGTAAATTATTACCTAACTTGGAAGGGAATGGCAAGCATTATGCTGAGTGAACTAACTCAATCCACAAGGACAAATACTATATAAAAACCATTATTGTAGAATGAGTATAAGGATCCAAGGCGCGGTGGGGGAGGGTAGAAGCAGAGGGATGAGGATGTGCAGAGGGAAGGGAGGTTTAATTATGGAGTTGTACAATTTGATGGGGGGATGAGGGAAATTGGAAGATTCTGTTCTCAAAGACAATGTATTTGAATTTTGTAAATAAACTAGTATTAAAAAATTAGGGAAAGACTCATTCTCAAAGATATTCTTTGAAAAGAACGAGAGACGTTCTAGTACAGCTCTTAAAACAATCCAGTTTAGCTAGAACAGCTTTGACAGACAGAGGTTTATAGTCTACCATACCATGCTCTTCTCAGAGAACCTATCACTTCCTTGGTTTCACATTTGTTTTAACCCCTTGTTCTCTCTCTGATTTCAATAACAGACACATTATGGTTAAGTCTTACATAGCTGTAAAAATAGAAGCAGAGAGCCATACAGAAAAAGTTTGTAATCAATCAGGTAAACACCAGACTTGCGATCATCAAACTTGATTAATCATCAAACATTTTAGTCTCTGGTTCCTTTACACACTGAAAACTTAAAAGTCTATAAAGAGCTAAGGGAGTTCTGGCAGCCTAGTGGTAAGAAACTGCACTACAATCCCAAAGGTGCAGAGTTCGAATCCACCAGATGCTCCATGGGAGGATGAACAATCTCCTTCCCTGCGATTAACTGCTTCTGAAAACCCACTGGAGGGTCAGCTATGGGTTGGTTTTGACTTGACAGTTCACAACAACATCAAAGAGCTAAAGTTAAAATTAAGTGGATTATGTCTACTAATATTTACTATAATAGATACTAAAATTGAGAAATGTTTTAAATGTCTACTTATTTTAAAATACATCTTTACATAATACATATTTATTAAAAACTATTTTATAAACACTAAGTTTTAGTGAGAAGAATGACATGATTTTATATTTTTACAAAGCCCTTTTAAGTCTGTCATAACAGAAAACAGCTGGATTTGCATACCTGCTTCTGTCTTCTATATTTTAAGACTGTATAACTGTATTATTCACTAAATAATGCTGATTTTTCAAATGCTGACCTACTTCATTACTTAATATAAAAAACCCATATTTGTTAACATCTGTCACAAACTGTATAAGTCTGGAAGTACTGCAAGTCGGGGATGTAACTACAAACTTCCCAAAAACAGATTCACTCAAAAGCTAAATTTTATCACTGGCAACATATTTCATTAGTTATTTTGTTTGATTCATAATTTTTTTTAAGTTCCTACTGAATACCAAGTCTACATAATGGTCTGGCAGTTAGTGTTCCGAGAGAGACTGGTGTGCCTGAAAAAAGCAGCTCCTTCAGTTGACATGTAAACCTCCTAACTGCTTTCCTTAAGACGTTCATCCTGCCGGTTCTGCCAGAAGTGCTCTGCTCAGTACATGCTTCCTATTTTGTCACACAGAATATAAAAACATATGTACTCAAGAAATAACTCTTATTAAAATTGAAGCATTACTGCTTATCAAGGACTTCTCTTGTGAAATTGATTTCTTTTTTTCTTTTTACTGAGAGTGAGTGGTGGCAAAGACTACAACTGCTAATAAAATTTGGTGTGACTGCCTTGATTTGTGCTAAGACAACCAGCATCTCATTACAAAAAATGGCAAATAATGTCTTACTATTAATACGTGAACAGCTTCACTTTTGGAGAACTGCTACTCTACAAACAGAAACAAAACTGACAACAAAATAAGGAGAACACACATATATGGAAACTGAAAAGAAGAAATGATCATAAATTATATATTACTCCAGCCCATTAACTGATGAAATCACCATCAAAATCAACTATTCTCATTTCAGAAACACCAATATCTTGCTCTGCTTGTTGTTATTGTTGTTTACTCATAAAGGTTTAAAAAAAAAAAAAAGACAGAAAACTCTGATTCAATCAAATTTCCAAATATCCTGTCTGGAAAATTTTATTTTATAACAGGCTGCACAATTATTATATCAGACATCTCAATGAGCCATTGGACTCTATTTGTATCTTAGAAGCCCAGTAGGATCAGAAAACATTGCCACTGGCAGACTGCAAGTAATTATAACTTAACACAAGTGAACAATAAACCATTAGTGTCTCCATGACACCTTCTCTATTAAACAGAGGGGCCATTTTTAAGTTTTTTATAGAAGACAAATTAACAGAGTCAGTCAAACTTACAAAACAGACAGAAAAGAGGGAAAGTGCTTTCAGAGTAATTTCACTCATTATTTTCTATAAATTTCCAAAGCATTTTCCTCCCACTTATCACAATAAAACTGAGTATTACATAAGTTTTTTAGTGGCAGAAATAAATTTCTCAAGGCTCTTTACAAATGTAAGAATCAATGATATAGGAAAGGATTGGAGAAAACACTAAAGTATAATGTAGACCCAAAGTCAAAATAGCAGTCTAAATTAGAAAGTTATTAAAAAAAAAACAATTATAAATTTCACAGGGGCAGTGAACTATGTTCATGTCACACCATGAACTGCCAGCACCCAGCAGTGTTGTAACAAGACACACACAAAAGAGTTTATGAATGAATAAATGGTCGATTAAGGCTGGGAAAAGAAATGATGAGGCAGAAGCATGAATTAAATTTCCATAATCTAAAAAGATGACTCCTCAGCAAATGAGCTTTAATTAAAGCACAAATATAGGTAAAAGCATACATTTTTATACAGTTACATTTAATTAACCATGCATACCCACCAGGCTTGACGTCCTTGTAAACAAAGTTTTCCAAGCCATAAATGAACTCCCCTGAATGTGCGCCTGCATCCGCATGGCAGCAATAACCAAAATGCAAACCATTTTAAAGACACCTTTAATTTCATGCATAAAATATGTTTAAAATTAATTCAAAGGATTAGACATTTTAGTAAAACATAGTGACACTATCTCAATTCTTTCAACACACAATTTTTATTTTTTAAAAGTGTAATAGTTTAAGAACACAAGGCAGAAAAATATTGCATATGGCTAACAGCCCACTGACTTATTTAACACATTTTTCTAATAGAATGAAAGCTCACTGTTCCAATTTTCTTTATATACCCCATTTTGTCCATCTTTAGAATAAAACTGTATGATATTTCACACAAACTTTAAGGTATCATCCTCAATAAACTTTAATAAATGACCTCATTTTACTATATTGTGATCTGTTCCCTTTAGAAATAGAGTGGGGGGAGGAGGGGTGGGCATGGAGAAAAATGCAACAAGGAATGAATAAAAATCCAAAGTATCTGTAAACATTCATTAAAATTAATAATAATAAAAAAAATAAGAAACAGTCTGAGTCCTTTACAGCTATTCTTGTAAATAACGGCCAGAGTCAATAAGCACCATTTTCTACGTCCTTCCTCAGATCCATCCTAGATACAGGCTACTTTCCTTAAACCTAAGATTTGATCATATCACTCACTGTTATTTACAAAGGACACTTAAAGATTTACCAATATTAAAATACATATGCATGTAAAACTCAACACAGAGTTAAAAACATGAGATCTAGAGCCAGTTAGGGCTTAAATTCTAGCCCTATCAGTTTCTAACTGGTGACCAAATTTGTTATTAACTTTCTGCTTCCTAAACTGTAAAACAGCATAAATGTTATTACTGTGACATTTAATGAGTTAATTCATAAAAATTACTTCTAAAATAACTGGCAAATGAAAGTGACCAACAGATGCCAGGTTCTTTCTCCATCACCATCATCACTATGACATTCAAATTTCTTAAAAATCGACCTAAACCTAACTTTCCAATTTTACTTCCAACTACACTACATCATCTTGTTATGCTTCAGAGAGTTGAACAATGACCAAGGATTGACAGAAGAATAGATATCTTCAAGTTGTGGTGCTGGAGAAGAGTCTTGAACATACCATGGACTGCCAAGAAAACAAACAGGTCTGTCTTGGAGAAGGTGAAACCAAGTCTCTCCTTGCAGGCTAGGACTTTGAAGTGCTGCCTCACTTACTTAAGGCACGTGGTCATGAGAGATTGGTCCTTGAAGAAGGACATCATGCTTGGAGGGGTGGACAGACAGTGAAGGAGGGGAAGACTCCAGATAAGATGGATTGATACAATAAATGGAGCAATGGGGGTTGGTGTGTCAGAATTAGTGAGACTGACTCAGGACAAGGAAGGGTTCAGAGCTGCTGTACATCGGTTTGCTATGCATCACAGGAGGCTCAACCAATAACATTCTATGGCAGGTTTGGAAGCAGGAGTGGCATCCACTTCCTAAACAACATACCTCTGGAAACTATGAACTTTGATAAATGTCTATTGTTGTAGAGGGGCTTCAGGCCTTTTGTTCATAGGATTGCTATGAGTAGTGCTTGACTTGACGGCAATCAACAACACTACATCAAATCCCAAATTAGTAGGTAATATTGGTATATGTGCCACACTTTTCCATTTTCACTGCCCCTCTATCTAGACTGAATCTCATTTCTGCATGTATATCCTTTAGATCCAGCTGAAATGTAGTCTTTTGCTTTTCCCATATCTCACTGGCTAAGCACGACATACCTATGTGAACTTCCATAGCACATCAGCTTACTTCCTTCATGGGACACAGCATTCTTTATTTTCTCAACTAAAAGATAAGGTATTTGACAGGAGGATCAAGGGATTTTGAATTTTTTAATTTTCCAACAAGACTTACAGAAAATTTTAAGATTTCCAGGAGACATCTCAAAAGCACCTGGAAGCTGGAAGGTATTACCTTCCAAATTCGAATATTCAACTTGGGGCTGTCCAAGGAGGGGAGGAGGGGGAAAGATGAAAGAAAGAACTAACAGCTTGTTTGATACACTTGGACAATTGGATACCCATGTGACATTAATTGTCATGTAACAAATGTCACAAAAGATATAAAAATAATTAAAGTTTACAAAGAAGACAAAGTAAATTTTTTAAAAGAAGTATTTACAAATTTTTTTAAAAAGACCAAAAAACTGAGTAAAGTAAACATACGAGATCAGTACTATGGAGTAAATAATATTTTATATTATAATAATAATGAAAATAAGATCCTTGGACGGTACAAAAGGTTTGTATTCAGTAACTAATTGAAAAGTTAACATTTCAAATCCACCAAGCAATACCCTAGAAGAGATGCCTGGTAATCTACTTCCACAAGATGAGTCCTTGACAAAGCTGGGTGTGTAGTTTTACTGTAACTAACATACATGGGACTTCAAGTTGGAATCAAAACCCGTCACAGGTTTTGCTTGGTTAAATACTGAAAATATTGACTTGTAATTGGTCAAAATTGCTGAAAGTGACAAGGACTTGAAGCACTGATGATGACTGTAGTTTTCAGTATGAATTACAATATAAAGAAAACAAAAATCCTCACAACCAGATCAATTAACAATAATATAATAAACAGAAAAAAACAGTCAAGTTGTCAAGAATTACATTTTACTTAAATCCATGATCAATGCCAATGAAATCAGCAATCAAGAATTAAAACAACAAACTGCATTGAGAAAATCTGCTGAAAAAAAAACTCTTTAAAAAGTTAGAAAGCAAAAATATCACTTATAAAATTAAGATGTGCCTAAACATATTTTCAAATATCTCACATCCAGGCAAACGACGGTCAATAAATAAGAAAAATCAAAGGAGAGTGATGCCCTTGGTTTATGGTGCTGGCAAATGATACTAAATATGGACTGCAAGAAGAATGAATAAACCTGCCTTGAAAGCAACGCAGCCAGAATGCTCGTGACCTAACACATGGTATTTTCAATTGCTTCATACTCATATGGAAGTTTGTCAACAAAAGATAAGAATGAAAAAGAACAGTTGTCTTTGACTTGTAGTGTAGGAGAAAACCATGAACATATCATGAACTACCAAAACAACTCTGTCTTGGAAGAAATACAGCCAAAGTATAAGAGACAAGTAGGATAAAACTTGGACTTTTAATATTTTGGGCATATAATAAGGAAGGGCCAGGATTTGTAGGAGACAACTTGCTTAGAAAACAAGCCAGTTGGCAAAAGAGAAGAACACCCTCAAGGAGGTGTCCTCACACAGTGACTGAGCCAATTGGGTTAAATATGCTGGAGATGTGAGGATGGCACAGGAGAGGGAAGACTTCACTCTGGTGGTCAGTCACTGAACCATCTTAGTTAAAAAATTAGCACTGCTATGAACCTGGAGAAAGGACGAAAGTTATACAGGAAGGTGTCCAGGACTTCTTTCATAGGGTCACTATGAGTCACCTGCAACTCGACGGCACTTAACAACACTACCACCAACAACAGCATAGAGAAAGAGAGAGAGAGCAGTCGGTCTAGCGGACAGAAAGCCACACTCCCAAGCCAAAGGTGGGTGACTCTACTCTGTGGCCTTCAGGCCTGCCTTTAATTGTTTTTAGTGAAACATTCTTCTAGGTCGTGTAACCCTGGTATGTCCACTTGCTGTACAGACCTAACTTGTGGTTGCTGTGAAGCCAAATACTGTTCCCCATGGTGGACAGGGTTTGGTGAAACTCCCCGATTAAAACAAGCTTGGAAGCAGGAGTGGCATCCACTTCCACAACAGCTTGCCTCTGGAAACCCTATGAACCTGGAGAAAGGATGAAAGTTATACAGGAAGCATTCATAGAGTCACTATGAGTCACCTGCAACTCGACAGCACTTAACAACAACTTGTTCATAGTATCTAGAGTTACAGATAAGTGAAGACACCCTCGTAGTATCTCTGCTAGACATAAAGAATGGTTTCTTAGATAGTGAAAACTCCTAAGGGAAAGTTTCATAGGTACAAAACATATATTAGGTAATCATTCTAAAAGTGACGCATTTAGCCAATTACACTATCAACCTGACCACGTCTTTTCTTATATTCACAAAAAACACTACTAATTTTTTTTTGTTTCACAAGTTATTTCTATAAACTATTGAACATGTTTCTCAAAATGGAAAGAAATAATAAAAATATTATAAATGAAAAATGTGTAATAAAAATTATAACTGCATTATAATTTATAAATGTGTAATTATATTCTCCCATGCAATTAACCATCTCAGAAAGCCCACCAAAGGGTGAGCTATGGGTCAGTTCTGACTCTACAGTACACAATAATTATATATCAGTTATAAATGTATAATTGTATGTCATGTAAACATTATCTTACGTATATGTGGTTATGTTGTTGTTAGATGCCATCAAGTTGAGTATAACTCATAGCGACCCTAAAAATAATAGATATGAATCCTGTCTATCCTGCATTCTCCTCCTCATCTCTGATATACTTGAGCCCATTCTTACACTCATTGTGTCAATCCAACTCCCCAAGTTTTCTTCTCTTTCACCAACCCTCCTCCTTTCCAAACATAGTAAGTCCTTTCCCAAGAACTAGCCCCTCCTAACAATATGTCCAAAATAGGTGCCTCCAAGGAGCACGCTGGTTGCATTTTCTCCAAAACATACCCATTTGTTCCTCTAACATGGAACACTCAGTACTCTTCAACACCACAACTCAAAGATACCAATTTGTTGT
>NW_006400014.1:3514753-3515265 GCF_000299155.1 Elephantulus edwardii
GAGATCGATCAAACATGCAATCAAGATGCATTGGTAACAATGGGTGACGGGAATGGAAAAGTTGGGAATAGAGAAGAAGATTCAGTAGTTGGAAAACATGGACTCGGTGACAGACATGGAGCTGGAGAGAGAATGATTGAATTTTGCATAATCAATGACTTATTCATTGAAAATACATTTGTTAAGAGACATAAACACAGGTTATATACACAGATTTCACCTGATGGTATGCATAGGAATCATACTGATTACATCTGCAGAAAGAACCACTGGAGAAGCCCAATATCAGCGTTGAAAACTAGGCCAGGAGCTGATTGTGGTGCAGACTACCAACTACTCATATGCAAGGTCAAGCTGAAGCTAAGAAAAATTAAACCATGTCCACAGGAAAAAAAATATGACTTTGAGTCTATCCCACCTGAATTTCAGAGCCATTACAGGAACAGGTTTGAGGTCTTGAACACTAATGAGCAAAGACCAGATGAGTTGTGGGAGGATATAAGGGGTATCAT
>NW_006400014.1:3524378-3535306 GCF_000299155.1 Elephantulus edwardii
GTATTCTCAATACTCTTCTCCAGCACCACAGCTCAAAGGCATCAATTCTATTATACTTAATGATAAATATATAAAATTACACATATTAAAATAATGTGTTTAATCTTAATGGTTTCAGGAGAGAAATTAAAATTCTCTTAGTCTTTCTTTTCATTCTATAATACTGTTTGTGTTAAGAGAAAAACCCCAGGCGAGCTCTGGTGGCCTAGTGGCAAGAAGCTGCACTGCAATCCCAGAGGTGCACAGTTCAAATCCATCAGATGCTCTGCCAAAGAAGGAGGGGCAATCTCCTCCTGTACAAGTCAGATCTAATTTGACAGTACACGCACACACACACGAATAATAATAAAATTTAAAAAAAAAAAGATAAAAACCCCTTGATTAGACAGGCTGATCAGTTACTGCAACAACTGCCTTAAACACAGTAGAGATTGTAAGGATAGAATAGGATCAGATAGTTTCAATCTCTTGTACATATGATAATATGTTGTTGCAGGAGAAGGATGGGCAATCTCCTCCCATGTGATTAACCACCTCTGAAAAATCTGCCAGAGTCACCTGTGGGTTGGTTCAATTTGATGGTAACCAACAACATCTCAGATAGATACAGCAATAAAACAACTGTTACAACTATATGGGCCTTTTAAAAATACATAAAAATAACAGAGTCAGAAATAACAACCAGAAGAGTCCTTTGTTTTTGGTTTAAGTTGCTGACATTTAGTTAAATTACTAAGAAATATACTTTAAATTAGCTTGCTCATCAAAATTCTTTAACTGTGATTTTAATTCTTCTTGTTGTAAGTATTTGGCCCAATGCAGAAATTACAGGTCATTCTATAAAAAGCTACCAAAACACTCAAAGTATGTAATGAAGTAGTTACCAAAAGGTTTGTGGTTTGAATTCACCAGTTTCTTTACTGGAGAAATATGTGGCAGGTAGCTTCTGTAAAGATTCACAGCCCTGGAAATATTACACACAGGGCAGTCCTACTCTGTCCTGCAGGGTCACAGGAAGTCAGAATAGACTACTCACCAATGGATTTGATTGATTTGATTAATGGTTTTTACAAAGTGGCAGATAAAACAAACACTGAAGAAAAAAAATTATTACCAATGTGAGGCATAAAAATATTTGTAATCTACATTTTGAGGTGTGACTTTAAAGGAAGATTTTTTCTTTGCTGCTACTACAAAGGCTCAAAAATAAGTACTCTCTTTCCAAGTCATTAAATATTTCAAAATTACAGGTGTACTGAAGTATATCTGAGTATAGGCATATAAATTGTACCTTTCTCTGCTGCTTTTTGAAGGGCTTCTTCAATTCGACATAGCTCTTTCTGTTTACAATCCTGCAAAGCCTTTTCTTCTTTTTCAGCATCATATTTAATGCCTAAAAGCATACAGACAATTCATGTAAAAATAAAATTGATCAAAAAAAAATAAAATTGATCAACAAAAATCATAAAAGTTTAATTTCACTACAATTTTGTGTTAATTTAATGTAAAAAAATTAAATTCAAAACTCATTTTTGTTCTATTAGTTCTAAAAAGAAGGTTTAAATATATTCTTATTTACTTATAAAGTATATCACACACACACAAGCTTATACCACAAAAGAGAAAGACAGAAATTAAAGAAAAGGACAAAAGAAAAAAATGAGAGAAGAAGGAAGAACAAGACAGTAGGGACAGAAGGACACACACACACACAGAGTCTTTTAATCTACTAATCTCATTTCCATTCACATATGAGCATGAAGAGAGAAAGACTATAAAAGGCATATATAGACATATCTATAAGAATTAGGTGTACTGTTCAGAGTAACAGCTGTACCCAGTTCAGAGTAATAGAGCCATGTACATTTTGTATACTCCAATTCATGTAAATTTTTTTATATCATGAGACAATGTCCACACTACAATCATACACTTTCTCTAAAATTTCCATTTCCATTAATCCTTATCCTTTCTACCTTCTGGACTTTATCTTAATCGTTCAGACCTTATATTGTTGGTTATTCTACAAAGGGCTGACAAGTTCACCTTACAGACCTATCTATTGTAATCCTGATCCCTTTCCATTACTCATATGCACCAAATAAATGAGGAAGAATGAAGAGCTGATAGCTTTGAATCGTAGTGTGGGAGAAGCATACTGAATATCTATCTCATGGACTGACAAAAGAACAAACAAATATGTCTTTGAAGAGATGCATCCAGGGTGCATCCAAGTTGTGAAATCTTGCCTCATACAGAGTTGTCAGAAAGGGCAAGTCCTTGGAAAGTCCTTAGAAAAGTAGAGTCAACAGTATGAGAGGAAGACCCTCAACTAGATAGATTTAACCTAGTGACCACAATGTAAATACAGTAGGCATTGTGAGGATGTACACAGAATCTGTCATACATAGGGCCACTTAAGTCAGCTCTGATTCAATAGCAAAAACTGTTTGAATAAAGTTGCATCAGAGAAGTGAGCTTTGTTCCAGGTTCTAAGAATGACTAACGATCAGAGTCTCAATGATTCTACCAGTCTCTATCACACCAGAAAGTTTTGTTCCACACTTTCCCCTATTCTGTAGAGATCTTCCCCTGTGACCCCTCTGAAAGTGGTTAGCAGCGCACATAACAAATAACTGAAGTTATTCTTTCCAATAAACAAAAACATTTTACAAAGGAAAGCGGATATTAAAATGTACATATGTATGCTTGTTCTATTTTTACAAAATATATTAAGCCAGGTAACAATTTCGTTTCAACACAATCTTACTCAATAGTTAGGTCATAAAATAACATACTTGCTCCAGGGACAACAAGCAGATATAATCCCTCTAGGGTTGCAACAACTGCTTCTCCAAATAGGTTCTTCCAAGGGATCTTCAAAGTTAATTTATCTAAAGAAACATAAATTCACCATTAAATTCTCATTGATTGCTCAAGAAAATACACAAATATCATTTTTTTATTAGGAGGAAAGTATAAATTTAACAAAAGTTGTAACTATAACAAAACTCTTCATACATATAATATGTGTACAGAGACTAGTCCACAAAGAAAAATTACAACTCTTGACATTTATAAAAACCTTTTCCATATACTACCAACATAAAAACTAATATGCTTTACACAAATTTTCTGATAACTATCATTTAATATTCCGAAACTTTAGAACAAATAATATAGCCATCATTTCCATTTTTAAAACAATAAAATTCTATTTCAGAAAAGTTAAATTAACTATCTAAGGATTGCCAAGACTCAATGCTTCTCCTTTAATCAAACATATTATAGTTCCTATTCTTGTCACACCAGCAATTTCAGTTACATATTCATATCATTTTCTACAATCTTTAAGCTGAAAGAAACAATTATAAAAGTAACGTGTACAAAATTCCACAAATCAAAGCAGCACCACAAAGATTACCAGAGGAATAAAAATATGAAAGAATGCCAAATGTCTACAATTGAAAGAGGCCAACTGTTAAGTCAAGTTAAACTGTTCTTTGGTTATAATTACAAGTTACAAGCAGTCCAGACCATCAAATTTCAAATATTATAAGCCACTTGCAAGGCAGATCAAATTTTCTTTCTTAGAAACGATGATATTAATATCATATTTTTCAGACTAGCCCACAAAATGTCTTCAGGAAAAATATAGATGAACTATTGTCTTAAAATTGATAACCCAATTTAGAGTTTCTGAGAAAAGGCTCTACAAGACAAAAGGACCATGCTATCACCTATATTTTAAAGCAAGTAGACTCTGGTAAGATTCTCTTTTTTTTCTTTAATCTTATCCCATTATCCAATATGCCCTGCCTTCCAGGTCTCAGATACTAAATGTCCCAATTTGCCCTCAAATGTGTAATTTCACCTTATGTTCCTCTATACGTCCTCTCTAACTCTCCAAATCTTCTCTGTATTAAAATAAAACAATATCAATGTTAATAATTAAAATAGTAACAATGCCATTAAAAGCTGCAATGCTATTAATCAAGCTGCTGATCAATACTATTGGGAGAAAGGCACTTGATTCAACTTATCACGGCAATTATCACTGGCACAAAGCTGAAAGAAGTGGTAAACTATAAAAAGAGTCAAAGTGAAAACAAAATAATGGAACATAAGGGGAACACTTTGGGGCACTTGGAAGGCTGAATATGTGGAAGTTTCAATTAGGAAACTATTTCCAAAGTTAAAACAATAAATTATTTCTCCATTTAAATTTTTCGTTTTCTTCTATTTCTAAACCTGCCTGAAACCTAACAGTAGTACCAGTAATCAATTCTGGGTCATATCTAAGTCTTATGAGTTTTGAGAATCACCTTTATTTATAACAGATATTACATAACAATCCCTTAAGATCTTAGTAAAACTGATTTCTTTATCTTCTTGGTAAGCCTCAGAGTGGAAAAGCTGGAAATACACCATTAAGTGACATCCAAAAAAAAAGAGCTGTCATTTCCTTAAGCACCTTTCTTTGCATTTATCCTAATAGACAATCGCTCCCTCCTTTATAAAGGTCCTGGAATTCATTTCATTATATCACTATGTTCTTTTTAAAAATAAGTAAATAAACACAGAACCAGGGGAAGCTAAAAATAGGCACTGCTATTAAAAAAACCTCAAATATTTCTTGAGCTTACAGTAACACTGACCCTAAAAGCCATAAACACTAGCTTAAGTTAAACAGAAATTAAATATAAATGCTCTATGAAACAAAAAATTAGGAGATAAATTTAAAGATTTAAATTTGTATCCTGCTGTGTAAAATATCCCTCATAATTCAATGAATAATCCTGAAAGAACATCTTTAACACCCTTAGATTTTAAAAGCAGAAAGAACCAACCATTAGAAAATCTCCACAATACATAAATTTAGTTTTAAAAATAAGTAAAAAGAAAAAATATTTCTAATGAACCAGAACTCATTCAAAACATTAGAAATATAATTTCAATACTATGACTATATTCTGATTTTTATCTCTGTAGCTTCCATGGAGACATAACATATACATCTTTGCCTTTCTCTGGAATAGTTTCTACATTGTAAAGACTTAACTTTGCCCAATGAGAGGTCTGGCATCCTGACAGGTGATCTCTAAGAGCCCTTGGACTATGCTTGTTAACAGTACTTTGTTAAATGGGGATCTTGAGTCACACCAGATAGCCATACATACTAAATGTGATTTATGGGAGTGGTGTTTGGGCTACACAGTATCAGCTTGATTTCCAAAGTGCCTAAAACTTCTGATAAGCTACATGGTCTTCAGTATAACAGCTTTCAAGTGAATCCTTAAAATAAATCACAAAAACTTAGTGGTCTTGGGAGCTTCTGAAATTATACTTAGTGTCAGAAGTGAAAGCGGTATTAGAGAACATTTAGCTGGTGTAAAAAGTGAGGGTCTCAGTAACTTCCAAACTCATTAATGCACAAATGCATAAATACTTAAAAGGTAAAATGGATGAACAAATGGCTATAATTTCAGGACTTTTATTTAAGTATAAAAGTCACAATACCTCTAAATCACTGCTATCTATCACCAAAACCAAAACAAGGCTCTACCTAAAAATATCAAATAACCCTATGAAGTAGTATATAACAAGAGATACTTTCAATCTAAGAGAATGCTTCTTGTTCCAAGAGGAGAGGGGGGCAAACATGCAAAAGTTACTTTCTATTATAAGGAACATATATACAAGAAACAAAATACACTCAGACATTAAGTGCTCAATTGCTTTAGTTGCTAAGACATTATAATGTCATGACAGGCATTTACTATTAAACAGGAAAGGCTTCTCAAATATAAAATGAGGAAATAAAAAAGGAAAGTAATGTGATATAGTAGAAGGAGCAGTGGAATGAATGTCAGCATTTAAGGAACAAATTCCAAAAAAAAAGAGTGAACAAGCCAAAGGTTGCATTTACATTTCAAAAATGAGGTAAATCTATTATATGTGCAACAGCAATATGGAACAAGAGGTACATTGCAAAGTGGACTGGGGGAGGGGGAAGGAAAGAGGGAGGAGGAAAATGTGCAACAATGAATGAATGAAAACCCAACCTTTCTGTAAACTTCCATTAGAATTACATTAAAAAAAGAAAAAGGAAAAATGAAGTATATCAGGTGGCATGTACTAGTTGGAAGGACTTTCTAGATTCAATTTCCTACTGAAAAGTTTCTCCATACAGATGTATACTAGTTATGATCTTAGTAAAAAAAGCCTAACTGTGAAGAAACAGAATTTCTACTTACCCAAATAAATCATCCATATCAAACTGCTGCATAATATATCAAGTCAAAATGGATGAACAAAACATGAAGGAAATAGCTCTATTTAAAATGTATTTACTAGAATTCCAAATTATATTATTTTGCATTTGAAGAGGAAAAAAAACAAAATTTCTGTTTCAAACTTGAAAACGTTTATTTGTTTGACGTGTTAAAAATAAATCCTAAATAGTTAAACTGTAGTTTTACTTCCATAAGAGTTATTTACTACCTTCTGCCAAAAACATAAAAGTATGTGCAATACATATTATATATACATTAGTTTTAGAACTCTTAAAAACTCTAATCATCATAAGCAATACTGATAATAATAATAACTGTACATTTAGTCAAGCTAAAAGAGATGTAAGGGGGGGTATACTAAAAGGGTTAAAGTTAAATTAATTGAGAAGTACTTACCAATTTGGCCAGCCTTGACTTTAAATGGAACATCCAATTCACTCTTCAGAAGAAAAAATTTTAAGGATATGTTTAATAATTTAAACTCTCTCCAAAAAAAAATCTTTTTATTATTGTTTAAATAATTCATCTCTACTTAAAGTATAACAGAAAATTACCATACTTGAATAACTTATATAACATACATTAGGGCTGACAAAAAGAGAAATTTCTGATTTTGCAGAAAGAATTCAAGAATCACAATTATATCTAGAAATAATAGGAAAAGGGAGTTGAAGTCAAAAGATATAACTAGATAAACGGATTACTTACTACCAAACCAAAACTCACAAGACAAGTCATGTACTTTTTAAATAATACATTCTGTTGTTGCTGATGTTTGAGTCAAGTACGACTCACAGAGACCCCATGAACAAAAGGCCCTTCTACAACTATCAACATTTATCAAAGTTCAGAGTTTCCAGAGGCATATTGTTAAGGAAGTGGATGCCACTCCTGCTTCCAAACCTGTAATAGTAGTATGTTATTGCTGTTATGTGTGTTGAGTCACCTGCGATACATAGAGACCCTATGTATAGCAGCTCTAAACCCTTCCTTGTCCTGAGCCAGTCTCACTAATTCTGATATATCAACCCTCACTGCCCCAGTCACTATATCAATCCATCTCATCAGGGATCTTCCTCTCCTGCGCTATCCATCACCCTTCCAAGCATGATGTCCTTTTCCAAGGACTGCTCTCCTGGCCATATGCCCAAAGTAAGTGAGGCGGAGCTTCAAAATCCTAGCCTTCAAGGAGAATCTTGGTTTCATCCTCTCCAAGACAGACCTATTCCTTTTCTGGGAAGTCCCTGGTATATTCTAGACTCCACCAGCACCACAATTCAAAGGCATCTATTTTTTTTTTAATTGAAATTTCAATAAAAGTTTATAGAGAACTTGGATTTCCATTCATTCATTGTTGCACATTTTCCTCCCTATTCCCAGTTCGCTTTTCTCTTTGGGGGGAAAAAAAAAAACACACCAATTCTTCCATTGTTATACAGTCGTCCCCCACCTCCAGTCCACTTTACTAGGCAGCTCTTATTCTGGACTCTTGTCATGCCAATAATACCTACTAACATATTCCTTTTATACAGTTCTTTCCCTCTTCTGTTTCAATGCCATGTATATTAGCGTCTATTGTTCTTCTGTCATTCTTAGTCACTGTCTAGCGCTCTGAAGCATAAAAAATAATTGAGAAGACCATGGCCTGGATTAGGTGCACCTTTGTATCTAGACTGACATTGTTGATCTTCAGCACTCTGGAGAGTTCCATAACAGCATATTTCTCAATGCAATTTGTCTTTTGAATTCCTGACTGCTGGTGTTAAAGAGTGTTGACCGTGGCTCCAAGCAAGCTGTAATTTTTAACAACCTCAATCTCTTCTCCATCTAATATGATGCTGCCAGTTGGCCCAATGTTGAGAATCTTTGTCTTCTTGATGTTGAGCTTCAATCCATATTGAAGACTACAGTCCTTGACCTTTTGCAGAAAGTGCTTCAGGTCTTCTTTAGTTTCAGCAAGCAAGGTTGTCTCATCTGCATATTGTAGGTTGTTAATGAGTCTTCATCCAATCTTGATGCCACACTCCTCCTCATAAAGCCCTGCCTCCAGAATGACCTGTTCTGCATACAGATTGAAAATGTGTGGGGACAGGATGCATCCCTAATACACTCCCTTCCTGATTTTGAACCATTCAGTGTTTCCTTAATCTGTTCTGAGGACTGCTTCTTGGTCCAAGTATAGGTTTCGTATAAGCATGATCAAGTGTTCTGAGATTCCCATTTTCCTCAAGGTTGGCCACAATTTATTATGATCTACACAACAAATGTTTTTGCATAGTCAATGAAACACAGGCAGACATTCTTCTGATACTCTGCCAAGATCCATCTGACATTGGCAATAATGTCCCTAGTGCCACAACCTCTTCTAAACCCAGCCTGTATTTTTGGTAGTTCTCTGTCAATGTATTGTTAAGTCTTTTCTGGATAATCGTCAGCAGGATTTTGCTAGTGTGTGATATTAGTGATATGGTTTGATAATTTCCACATTCTGTCATCTTTTTTTTTTTTTGAATGAGAATAAATATGGATCTCTTCCAGTTAGCCAAGCAGTTGTCCTCCAGATTTCTTGACACAACCTGGTGAGCACATGCAGAAAAACATCTCTTTGCTGAAATACATCAATTGGTATTCCATCAATTCCTGGGGAGGGAGGGGTTTATTTATTTGTTTGTTTGTCAAGTCCTTCAGAGCAGCCTGCACTTCCTCCTTCATCACCACTGTCTATTGATCATATGTTGTTTCTTGAAATTCTTCTGTGTCAATCAATTCTTTTTGGTACAAAGTCTCTGTATATTCCTTTCATCTTCTTTTAATGGTTCTTGAATCACTCAATATTCTCTCCATAGCATCCTTAAGCACTGCAACTCATGGTTTGAGTTTATTCTTTAGTTCTTTCAGCATAAGAAATGCTGAGTGAGTTCAGCCCTTTTGAATTTCCAACTCCAGCTCCTTGTACACTTCATTATAATATTTTGCCTTGTCTTCCCAAGCGGCCCTTTGAACTCTTCTATTCACCTCCTTAACTTCTTGATTTCTTCCCTTTGCTTTGGCTTCTCAGTGCTCCAGTGCAATATTCAGAATATCTTCTGACATCCATTTTGATCTTTTCTTCTTTTTCCTTCTTTTTAATGAATTTTTGCATGCTACATGAACTATATTTTTTATATCTTCCCGCAGCTTATCTGGTCTTTTTTCATTAGTATTCAAGGCCTCAAGCCTAGTCCTGAGTTGGTTTTTAAATTCATAGGAAATAGACTCAAGGTGAAATTTTGATTCCTGTGGATATGATTTAACTTTTTTTAGTTTCAATTTGAACTTACTTATGAGCAGTTGATGGTCAAATCAGCACCTGGCCTAATTTTCACTGCTGATATTGAACTTCTCCAATGGTTCCTTCCACAGATGTAATCAATCTGATTCCTGTGCAGCCCACCAGGTGAAATCCATGTGTATAACCTGTGTTTGTTATTAGCATTTGCTAATAATCTTATTGTACAGAATTCTATCATTCTCTCTTCAGCCTTATTTCTGTCACCACGTCCATATTTTCCAACAACTGATCCTTCTTCCTGATTCCCAACTTCTGCATTTCAAGTCACCCGTTATTATTAATACATCTTGGTTACATATACAATCAATTTCTGACTGCAACTGTTGCTAGAAATTATCTATTTCCTCTTCTCTGGCCTTTTGGCTAAGATTATGTATAGTAAATAGATACTATTTACCTGAAATCCTAAAACTGAAAAATAAGTCTTTCTGCATTATGAGGTAAAAAGTAATTGAACAATTTTTTTTCAAATTAAATTAAATAAATATTTAGTAAATGTAAATGTATAAATTAAATCACCTTACAGGCAACTATACATTATTTATCAAATTAACATCTACAGCAGTTATTGGCAACATCACTAATAATATTTTTTAATCTGAATTATTATTTACACATAAAATACTAAGCCATAACTCATAATCATGAGCCCTCAAAATTAAACAAGTACAGCCTTTTTGTTAGGTGTTCCTTAATATACACTAGTTTTATAGAGCTTAAAGTAACAATTAGCTAAAATAATCAATTCAATAACCTTACTAAACTGATTCCTCAAGCATTCTAAATACACTGGATGTTAATAAAGCACTTGTACTATTTTTGTTGTTATTTTCAGGTGCCATTTAAAAAACAACAATAAACAACAACAACTAGTTGATAAGAGAGCAACTACTTCACAAATTTGGTCCACATACTAATTATAAGCTTCCACACAAATAACTCTCAAAAAAATCATCAATATATTATATAATAATAAATCCATACCAAACCAAGACTTCACCAATCCAGTTTATCTGTGGAAAAGGGGCTATTCTGAATTTACAGAAAATAAGTTCTAAAACAATTTATTGTGTTTAATGTTGTTGCTGTTGTTGTTATGTGCCGTCGAGTCGCTTGCAACTCATAGCAACCCTATGTACAACAGCCCTAAGCGCTGCTGTCTTGTGCCAATCTGTCTCCAACACACCCATCCCGATTACCCCAGTCAGTGAATCAATCCACCTCATAGAGGGTCTTTCCTCCTGCACTGTCCCTCCACCCTACCAAGCATGATGTCTCTCTCCAAGGACGAGTCTCTCCTT
>NW_006400014.1:3537681-3539553 GCF_000299155.1 Elephantulus edwardii
CATAGGGTTGCTATGAGTCGCAGGCGACTCGACGGCACATAACAACAACAACAACACATCTGATCATTGTGGTAGCACTCAAATTCAGGTCTGCCACACTGCAAAACTCATGCCTTTTCTACTATGCCAATCTCTCTTCACTATAAACAACAAAATTTAAATAGAGGAATATTTTTTTTCTTTTTGTGCCTTGTGACAAAGTTTTAGGGTTGAAATATTCAACATCCAAATCTGGATCTCCTAAAACAGGTAATGTGCTTCTATAAAGATTTCAGCCTCAAAAATTCTATAGAGCAAATCTACTCTTTTCTTACAGGGTCTCTATGAATTTAAAGGGAGCTCTGGTGGCTTACTGGTAATGAATTGTCCTGTTCACACATAGGGTATGTGGTTGGAATCTAATAGCTGCTCCATAAGAGAAAGATGGGCAATCTCCTCGCATGCAATTTCCTGCCTCTGAAAACCCACTGGAGGGTCAATTCCAACTCCACAGTATAAAACACTTATGTGTCAAAATGGACTCAATTGAAAAGGTTAAAAGCAGTCTTGGCAGTATTTTATATTTACATCTATTACAATTACAGAGCTCATCTTGAACATAATTCAATCCAGGGGCAGAGCTAGGATGTTATATACATCAGAGGTTGATATAAAATTTAATAAATTAACTAAATAAATATATTCTTAAGTGGCTTGATAAATTCAAGCCAGGCTAAATATATTCAGCAAGAGTTAGGAGGTAAGAACATGTTTGGTTTTCATTTTATTTGTCAAGTTTATTTAAGCTTTTTCTGTTTTTAAATAAAAAGTTTCTTGAAGCTAAAGAGTAAAAAACCCCAACCCACAACAAAACCAAAAGCCCATCTCTTAATGCTTTAATATTAAAAGCTATATTGTCAGTGTTTTTCAAATAATAATTCATTAGATAAATTGCTAAAACTGAGTCCTCATAACCCTGAAAATCAAGAGACTTCTGAAGAAAAACATTTCAATAAAATATATGTCTACTTATAATTTCTTTCTCTTCCATTTTTGTAATAACCTGTTGCTTTCTTCATGGATGATATCCTTGATATCATCCCACAACTCATGTGGCCTTCTGTTATTGGTGTTCAATGCCTCAAACCTATTCTTAGGATGATCTTAAATTAAGATGGAATTGTTTCAAGATTGTATCTTGGTTCCTGTGGACTTATTTTCAATTTCTTCGGCCTCAATTTGAATTTGCATATTACTAATTGATGATTACTAATTGATGATCTCACCCACAGTCCACACATGGCCTAGTTTTGACTGCTGACATTGAGCTTCTCCAATGATTTCTTCCACAAATGTAGTCAACTTGATTCCTACGCAGCCCATCAGGTGTCAATCCAACTCTCCGGGGTCTTTCTCTCTCTAGCTGACCCTCCATCCTTCCAGGCATGATATCCCTTTGTCCAAAGAATAAGAGATGAAGCTTTGCCATCCTTGCCTCCAAGGAGCACTCCAAATGCTCTTTTCCCAAGAAATATGTTTGATCCATATGTAAAGTCCTTGTTTGTGTCTTTTAAAAAAGGTATTTGCAATGACTAAATCATTGTAAATACAAAATTCAATCATTCTATTTTCAGTCTCATTTCTATCATCAAGCCCCTATTTTTAACTACTATTCCTTCTTCACTTTTTCTTACTTTTGCATTCCAATCACTAATTATCATTAATGCATTAAGGGGAAGCATGGAGGGTCAGAAAAGGAGAGGAAGACCCTCAACTAAGTGGACGGACATGGTGACTGCTGCAAGGGACTTTTGCGTGTCAGGAAGTGTGAGGATGGCGCAGGACAGAACAGGGTTCAGATCATTTGTTCTTAGGGTCACCATGAGTTGTACT
>NW_006400014.1:3539848-3542075 GCF_000299155.1 Elephantulus edwardii
AAAAAAAAACAAACCCACAAAGTTATCATTGTTTATTTAAAAACAATAGTTAACATAGGTTTTTTAATTTAAAAAGTTGAGTGTTTTAATAAAAAAGTTATCATATTTTACTAAAAAAAAAGGAATAAACTTACCAAAGCATTTTCTTTTATCTGTAGATTATCTAAAGCCACATTACCTTTAAAAAGAAAAAGAAATATATAAAGTTAATATACCAATTAATATAAACCAAAACCTCACTCATCTCTTTAATTCTAATTCATAGCAACTCCCTAAAAACAAAGCAGAATTGTCCCACAGGACTTTGAAGGGTATAGATTTTTGTACAGCCAGTCTGTCACATCTTTTTCTTGAGAAAGCAGATTAGCTGAGCTCCGAGTTGGCAGTCTAGCACTTTAACCACTGTGCCACTAGGGCTCCTACTAATTAATACAAACTATCACAAACACATGCTTTGCTTTGTCTTCTCCAGCTGCCCTCTGTACTCCTGTTCAGCTCTTTCACTTCATCCTCTCTTCTCTTTATGTTTTCAGATCAAAGACTCTGCTCTTCAATATGGATTACATCTCACCATCAAGAAAACAAAAATCCTCACTATTAAACCAACAGGCAACATCAGGATGGATGAAAAAAAATTGTTGTCAACAATGTCATTTTCTTTGGATCCATAATCAAAATCCATAATAGAAGTCCTCAGGAAACCAAAAGATGTGGTACAATGGGGAAATCTAATGTCAAGAACCTCTCCAAAATTCTAGAGAGCGAGGACACCAGTTTAAAGACTAAGGAGTGACTGATCCAAACCATGTTACTTTCCATTGCTTTCTATGCATCTGAAATGAGTAAGAATCACTGAAAAATAATTTATGCCTTTAAACTGTGATGCTTGTCAAGAGTGCTGTATATAAAAGAACAAACAAACCTGTCTTGAAGAAAGTGAAACCACAGTGCACCTTACAGGCAAGAAGGGTGAAAATTTGTCTTACTTACTGTGGGTTTATTTTCAGAAGGAACCTGTGCTTCGAGAGAAGTAACTTGCAGGGAAAAGTAGAGGTTAGCAAAAGAGAGGAAGACCCTCATCAAGATAAACTGCTATAGTGATTACCACAAAGGGCTTCAACAGGACAGAGATCATGAAGATGGCATAGGTTAGGGTGAGATTCAGATCTCTTTGAGGGTGCTCCTTACAGGCAAGGATGGTGAAACTTTTTCTCACACACTTTGGGCATGTTATTAGGAGGGGCCAATTCTTGGAAAAAAAGACATCATATGGGATAAGTGGAGGGCCAGCAAAGGAGAGGAAGACTCAACAAGATGGATCTATATAGTGCCTGGAATAATGGGCTCAAGTATATCAGAGATGATAAGGACGGCAGAGCATAATACAAGTTCAGATCAGCTGTTCACTGGCGTGCCATGAGACATATTCAACTCAATCACGGCAACATGAGGCCACCTAAGACAACTCAATAAGACCTAAGGCCAATAGGAACACTGTCAAATTTGCTCATGAGTATCTGATTTTTACTTTTTCCTAGTGGTTGTCAATTACTCAAGTAGACTCTCAGAAGTTTTTTTTAGATAAGTTTTTACAAGTGTTCAGGTACTAGCATAATATCTATAAAAAATATATACATCTTTCTAAAAATAGGCTACTTCTAATGCAGTAGGGGTTTGGTTCTTTGATGAGTTGAGTTAGTGGTATGGACTGCTAGGAAAACAAACAGATTCATCCTGGAAAGGGTTAAACCAGGTGGCCCCTTGGAGGCAAGGATTCTGAGGCTCTGTCTAAAATACTTTGGACATGTTATGAGGAGAGACCAGTCCTTGAAGAAGGACATCATGCTTGGGAGGGTGAAGGGACAGCACAGGAGGGGAAGGCCCTCTATGAGGTGGATTGATTCAGTGACTGGGATAATCAGGATGGGTGTGTCGGAGACAGTGCGATTGGCACAGGAGAGAGCAGAGCTTAGGGCTGTTGTACATAGGGTCGCTATAAGTTGCAAACAACTCTACGACACATAACAACAACAACATCCATACAGTTAAAGTTAAATAAGTATATTTAGAAAGCCGAAGAGCCGTCGCGGCCCTCAGGGTGAGCTCCTCAGTCCCCAGATTGTGCCATCTGACCCCTGGGTGGGGAAGGAGAAAAAAAAAAAAAAAAAGAATGCCTAGGCTATCCAGAGAATGGAACCTACGCCACCTTCTGCCAACCTCCCCCCCA
>NW_006400014.1:3543470-3581730 GCF_000299155.1 Elephantulus edwardii
AAAAAATCTAAATTAAAATAATTTCTACTCTTGTTGTTGCTAGGTACCATCAAGGTAGGCTCTGATTTCTGGCAACCTTAGCACACAGAATGAAATAATGATGTTCTGTGACTGGAACCTTGCTGTTGTTGTTATGTGCCATCGAGTTGCCTGCGATTTATAGTGACCCTATGTACAACAGCCCTAAACCCCGCACCCTGCTCTATTCTATCCCTTACCAGTCTTGTTGTCTCTGACACACTTGGACTTCTACTGCCTCCCTATTTCTGATATCTTTTCCAACTTTGGAAGTCCTTATTACTATCCGGAACTGTTTGTGGTGAGTTCTTCAGCTGTCCATTTTGTTTCACCCCTGTGAATACTTCGAAATTCATAGCATCTTATCTCCCTTTTGTCTTCGGGAGCTGCTGAAATAAGTTGTCAAAGCATCCAATAGTTGATTTTGATTGGGGATCATTCCCATCCCCTTTAGACTTTCTGGATCCCACTATCGGAGTTCATCAGGTGAGGTCCATGTGTAAACTGATATTTGTGTTTTTTAGAAAAGGTATTTGCAATGCTGTGAACATAACACATATTCCTCAGCTCTGTGGGTTTCTAATGTGTTGAATTCACATGATATTCATCAAAGACTATTATAAAAAAATATTTTCATAAGAAAAGAACATTTCTATGGAGGAGACATGCATGTAATTATTATTAATCTTTGAATTGTATTCATCACTGAATGTACAAAATTTGATCATTCTACTTCCAGCCTCATTTCTGCCACCAAGTAATAGATACTTTGCAACTACCATTCCTTCTTCATTGTTTCTGTCTTTTGCATTCCAGTAACCAATTATCATTAATACACCTTGACTGTATGTTTGGTCAGACTGCAAATTTTGGTAAAAACTTTCAATTTCCTCCTTCTGGGCTTTATCAGCAAAGGGCTCAAGTATGTCAGAAATTGTGAAGATGTCACAGGATAGGTTCCTTTTCATAGATCACTTGGGCTGTACTCAACAGCATCTAACAACAACTACATGAGTCAAGGACAAGGCGTTTTGGCCAAAGATTTTTCTCACTGTTCACTTGTCAAAAAGTAACTTACTATAAGGCAATTTCTTAAATTCATCTCTTCCAACAGTGACATAAAACCATCCATTCTCCAATGCTGTCTCACTTTCAACAAGTTTTCCTTTCAAAGCGTACAGTCTATGAGCAGCCCCACTCATGAGAGTTCTTTATTGTGCATTTATTGTGCATTTATTGTGTGTTTATTCTGTATATGATCCTACTGAGTCAAGATTTTTCTTGGGATAAGGAGGCAAGAAGCTATATTTAAGACAACTCTATGTGCATTCAAGAAGACAGTGCGGGGCTCCAGGAGTGGTTTTCTGAAGTTAGGAGGCACACTGATTCCATTGTTTTACCATTTAGGAGGCTGAAGTCCAAATTCAAGGTGCTAGTTCTAGGGGGCAGCCTGCTTTCTCTGTTGGTTGGAAAAACGGTGCTTGTTTCTTCAGCATGTGTAGGTCAGGTGTCCGTTACAAATCAGCACATGTCCTGTCCGTCCTGGGTCAAGACCTTTTTAGTGCAGAGGCACTGCACTCCATTCCTGGTGAATCCATTCCATTCTTGGTGACTGTGACATTCCCCTCCTTTGTTTCCTTCTTCTTGCAGACTAGCTTCACAATAAAATGCCCTGTTTAATAATTTCTTTAGAGTTCTTTCCAATGAGGTTGTGGTTGTTGCCTTCAAGTCGAGCACGACTCATAGCAACCCTATGAACAAAAGGCCTGAGAAGCCTCTCTACAACTATCAATTATTTATCAAAGTATGCATAGAGCTTCCAGAGACATGTTATTTAGGAAGTGGATGCCACTCCTGCTTCAAAATTTGTAATAGTATGTTATTATTTTTGTTATGTGTAACTGAGTCACCTGCAATGTATAGCGACCCTATGTACAACAGCTCTGAACTCTTCCCTGTCCTAAGCCAAGCTCACTAATTCTGACACACCAACCCCCATTGCCGCCATTACTGTATCAATCCATCTTATCCGAGGTCTCCCTCCTGTGCTGTCCATCCACCCTTCTGAACATGATGTCCTTCTCCAAGAACCGATCTCTACTAGCCACGTGCCCAAAGTAAGTGAGGCTGAGCTTCAGAATCCTAGCTTTCAAGCAGAGATTTGGCTTCACCCTCTCCAAGACAGATTGATTTGTTTTCTTGGCAGTCCACGGTACGTTCAAGACTCTCCCCCTGCACCACAGCTTGAATGAATCTATTCTTCTTCTGTCAACCTTAGTCATTGTCCAACTCTCCAAAGCATAACAAGTAATTGAGAAGACCACAGCCTGGACTAGGCACATACCTATATCTGGACTGACATCTTTACTCTTCAGCACAATGGAGAGGTCTATGACAGCAGATTTTCTCAATGCAATTCGTCTCTTGATTTCTTGACTGCTCGTGTTAAGAGTGTTGATTGTGGATCCGAGCACGCTGTAATTGCTAACAACCTCAATCTCTTCTCCACCTATCATGGCACTGCCAGCTGGCCCAGTGATGAGAATCTTTGTCTTCTTGATGTTGAACTTCAATCCATATTGTAGACTACAGTCCTTGACCTTTTGCAGCAAGTGCTTTAGGTCTTCTTCAGTTTCAGCAAGGAAAGTTGTATATATCATAGGTTGTTAATGAATCTTCCTCTAATCTTGATGCCAAGCTCCTCCTCATAAAGCCCTGCTTCCCAAATGATCCGTTCTGCATACTGACTGAAAAGGTATGGGGAAAGGATGCATCCCTGATGCACTCCCTTCCTGATTTTGAATCATACAGTATTTTCTTGCTCTGTTCTGAGTACTGCTTCTTGGTCTAAGTATAGATTTCATATAAGCACAATCAAGTGGTCTGAGATTCCCATTTTCCTCAAGGTTAGCCACATTTTGTTGTGATCCACATAATTAAATGCCTTTGCATAGTCAATGAAACACAGACAGACATTCTTCTTGTATTCTCAGCTTTCTTCCAAGACCCATTTGACATTGGCAATAATGTCCACAGTGCCACGACCTCTTCTAAACCCAGCCTGTATTTCTGGTAGTTCTCTGTCAATATACTATACAAGTCTCTTCTGGGTAATCTTCAGCACAATTTTGCTAGTGTGTGATATTAGTGATAAGGTTCAATAATTTCCACACTCTGTTGGGTCACCTTTTTATTAGAATGAGAATAAATATGGATCTCTTCCAGTCAGTTGGCCAAGTAGTTGTCCTCCAGATTTCTTGGCACAACTTGGTGAGTACATCCAGAGAAGCATCTGTTTGCTAAAATACATCAGTTGGCATCCCATCAATTCCTGGGGCTTTATTTTTTGCCAAGTCCTTCACAGCAGCCTGCACGTCCTCCTTCATCACCACTGCCTCTTGATCATGTGCTGTTTCTTTAAATTCTTCTGTGTCAGCCAATTCTTTTTGGTACAATGACTCTGTATACTCCTTCCACCTTCTTTTAATGCTTCCTCAATCATTCAATACTCTGTCCATAGCATCCTTAAGCATTGTAACTCATGGCTTGAATTTATTCTTTAGTTCTTTCAGCATAAGAAATGCTGAGTGAGTTCAGCCCTTCTGAATTTCCAACTCCAGCTCCTTGTACACTTCATTATAATATTTTTCCTTGTCTTCCCAAGCAGCCCTGTGAAATCTTCTATTCAGATTCTTAACTTCTTGATTTATTCCCTTTGCTTTGGCTTCTCAGCACTCTAGTGCAATGCTCAGAGTCTCTTCTGACATCCATTTTAGTCTTCTCTTCTTCCTTCTTTGTAATGACTTTTTGCATTCTTCATGAGTGATATTCTTGCTATCTTCCCACAGCTTATCTGGTCTTCGTTCATTAGTGCTCAAGACCTCAAATGTAGTCCTGAGTTGGTTTTTAAATTCATGGGAGATAGACTCAAGGTCAAATTTTGATTCCTGTGAATATGATTTAACCTTCTTTAGTTGTAATTTAAACTTGCTTATGAGCAGTTGATGGTTTGTTCCACAATCAGCACCTGGCCAAGTGTTTACTGCTGATACTGAACTTATCCAATGGGGTAGACTGTATAAATACAATTAAATTCTCGACAATTTCAATTTCCTCACCATGTATCATGACATTGTTTACTGTACAAGTTATGAGAATTTTCCACATATCTTCAAGTATAACCCACAGTAAAGTTATGGCTTTGACCTTTACCAGCAAGTACTTTGAGTTGTCTTCACTTCAGGAAAGTAAGGTTGTAGTATCTGCAAATAGCAGGTTGCTAAAGAATTGTCCTCCACTGTGATGTGTGATGCTGCTGTCTTCTTCATGTAATTCAGCTTCTCATATTATTTATTCAGAAAACAGGCTGAATTAAGCTAAGGGATATAATTTTTTCAATTTCTATCCAAGCAGTACTCTCCTGTTCTGCTATCTCTTGCCCCTTTGTATAGGTTCTTTGTTTTGTATATGAGAATAATTAAGTGTTCTGGACTTTCTATTCCTCGTAGCACTATCAATAATTTATTATGAGCCATGCAAATCCTTTGCATAGTCAATAAAATACAGTTACTTATGTCTCTCTGATTTACTGCTTTTGGCTAAAATTCACCCAACAACAAAATAATATATCTCTTGTTCCATGTCCTTTTCTAAATCCGGCCTAAAGTTCTGGCGGCTCCCTCTTGATGCACAGCTGCAGCTGTGTTTTAATTATACTCACAAGAATTTTGCTAACATGTAACAATAATGATACTGTCTGATAATTTCCACATTCTAGTTGATCACCTTTTTTTTTTTAGAATAGGGTTAGGCAAAAACATCTTTTTCAGTCAATTGGCCAGCTAATTAATCATCTTCAAACTTCTTGGAATAGATAAGGGCTTCCAGTCTAAACAAAGGATAATTTGTGTAAAACTCTAAGAGCAAACTACACGGTATTCAGCTAAATATAAAATGACTGCTTTAAGGTTTATATTTAACTGACAGTTGAAAAAAAAAATATCTTTTTCTTCTTTTGGTAATACTGTGCACTACCTGTTGGGCTGCTGACTGAAGGTCAACAATTCAAATCCAACAGAAGCCCTGCACACAAAAAAATGAGGCAGTTCCCTCAATGAAACTCAGATAAAAGGTCCCCATTAGTCAGAACTGACATAACAAGAGTTTTGATACCATTTTCTGTTTGAAGGTAAAATACATGCACATACAAATAACTTTACTGCCAAAACCAGATCAAGCTTGCTAAGAATAGAGGTGAAGTCCCTGAAAGAGGAGTAAGGGAAGATGGAGAGGAGGGAAGGGTGAGGTGAGAGGGGAAATGAGGAAGCAGGAAAGTAAATATTTGTGTTCACCTTATTAACCTTTAAAGAAAAAGAAAAAAAAAGCAGGGATACAATGACTAATAATTGAGAGAGATAAGGTTTACTCGGCCAGCAGGCCAGCAGGAAAGGCATTGGAGCCAATCCGACAGTAGGAAGCTCTGGAAGCCTAGTAGCTAAGGAGTTACACTACCAACCAAAAGAAAGATATGTGGTTCCAATACACCAGATGTTCTGCAGGAAAAAGATGGGCAATCTCTCCTCTTAAAACCTGCTGGGTCTTTTAAGACAACAAGATGCTCATTAAAAACCAGTAGACATATTTGACAGATATAGCTATAGAGAAATGTACATTTCAGAATTTCAATTTTTTGGTGTTGTCTACCATTGAGTCAAAATTGACCCATAGCTGACCCTCTAGCAAGTTTTCAGAGGCACTTAATTTTATTGATTAGAAGAGGAGATTGACCATCTTTCTCCTGCAGGGCGGCTGGTGGATTCAAACTACGGACCTTTGAGTTGGCAGCGCAATTTCTTACTACAAAAAAGAATCCTAAAAGAATACATCCTCAATCAAGACCTACTTAATATTCATAATAATGAATGAAAAGATAGAAATGAAAGAAAAGCATTATACTAGTAAAAATTTAAGATATTCAAATGGCCAACAGACACATGACGAAATGCTCCAAATCACTGGCAATAAGAGATACAAATCAAAACCACAATGAGGTACCATCTCACTCCAGTAACAGTGGCAAAGTTTAACAGGACAGCAAGTAAGAAATGTTTGTTGGAGAGGATATGGTGAGATTGGAACTCTTATACATTGTTGGTAGGATTGTAAACCATTCTGGAAGGCAGTTTGGCACTTCCTCAAAAAGCTGAGCATAGAAATTCCATACGACCCAGCTATTCCATTGCTTGGAATATACCCTGAGAAAATGAGAAATGAGGCACAAATGGAAACTTGTTCACCATTGTAAGAACATGGAAACAGCACAAATGTCCAACCACAGTCAAATGGACTGAGAAATTATGGTACCTTCATACATACTATGGAGCACACAGGAGCAACGATTTTGTAAATTATTACCTAACTTGGGAGGGACTGGACAGCATTATGCTGAGTGAACTAACTCAGTCCCACAAGGATAAATACTGTATAAAACCATTATTGTAGAATGAGTATGAGGAAAAGGGGGGTGGAAGCAGAGGGATGAGGATGTGCATGCAGGGGGGAGGATTAATCATGGGATTGTACAATTTGATGGGGGGTGAGGGAAACTGGAAGAATCTGGTCTGAAAAACAATGTTTTCTAATTTTGTAAATAAAGTAGTATAAATAAAAAACTTTAAAAATGTAAGAAAAGTTGGAGATATCTCAAAAACTACAACAGAAAAATGTCACTAAATTATAGAAAACAATCCTCAAAATCAAGACAAAATGAGTTGAGCAAAGGACAAGTGGGCACATTTATATGTAAAAATAAATTAGAGCTAAAATAATGTGGGGGAGTCTCCCTCCATCCTAGAAGTCAGCTAGCTGACTGGCGGGATGGCTGGCATCTCTATGGTGGCTCGACTTTGGTGGCAGTCAAGGCAACAGAAGTTTCTGGGGTCCTTTTGGCTGGCTGTGTGTTACTGCTCCTTTCTGCCCTTCAAAAGCAGGTGGGTGGCCCAGAGCCCTAAACTAAGGGGAAGTAAGGGTGTCGCTTGCAGAGCTTGCTCCAGGTGGTAAATTAAAATCCTTCACTAGGCTTGGGCAACTGGAGTCTCCCTCCACCCTCGAAGTTGGCTGGTGACTGGCGGGATGGCTGGCATCTCTATGGTGGCTCATAGATTAAAATCCTGTAGGGCCCTCAGGACTGTCTTTAATTGTTTTTGGTCAAACATTCTTGTAGGTCGTATAGCCCCTGCTGTACAGAGGCAACTTGTGGTCGTTGTGAAGCTGAACACTCTGACAACGTGTCAAATGCAATAATGATTATCCATTGCCGACAGTGTTTGGTGGTGCTCCCTGCCGAGAACAAGCTTGGAAGCAGGAGTGACATCCACTTCTGTAAATAGCTTGCCTCGGGAAACCCTATGAACATAGAAAAAGGATGAAAGTCATGCAACTGTCAAGGACTCTCGTTCACAGGGTCGCTATGAGTTGCCTACAACTCAAAGGCACTTAATAACAACAACAAAATAATGTGGGGGGGAAAGCCTGTCTGAATCCAAGGATAGCCTTTTAGAAAACATGGTGACCTACAAAATGAGTATTAAAAGACCGAGAGGTAATAACCTTTTCAAACAATCAGAAATTAGCTATACCTTTCTTAGAGCTGGTTAATACTTAATTGCATATAAATTTCTTACCTCTCCAATTATAAACTCCTTAACTATTCTCCACAAAGTAAATGTTCAATAAACAGCCCCTGAATTTATCTGTAATGCAAAGTCTCCTGGGGAACAAACAACTATGATAATAACATAGACTTTTATACTTCAGAAAACACTTTCAAATCTATTATTTCATCCTCACAACATCCTGGTGTACAAGGCAGGACAAGTGCTATATAATAAGGTAAAGAAACGTAGGTGTAGAGAAATTAAAGACCAGTCTAGGAATACTACAACAAGGTAGTTAAGTGGTAGACCCTGGGCCAAAATCTCCTGATGCTAATGGTGTGTTCAGGACACCACCACACTATCTCCAACAGCAAAACAGAAATGGTTTAAGACTTTAATTCAGAACCTAACTCTACTTCTCTTGCAAATAAATAGGATGAGCCTCTCCATCTTTGTCCCACAGAGCAGCTAGTGGGTTCAAACAACAAACTTTTCCATCAATAACTCAACATACTCGCACTACACCACCAGGCTACCACCAGGGCTCCTTAGACACATACATTGTCGTTGTGTGCTGTCGAGTTAGAACTAACTGATAGCTAACTCTCCAGAGGATTTTAAGAGGTGGAACATCACACGGGGGAAGACTGCCCATCTTTCTCCCATGGAACAGCTCATGTACTTGAACCAAATGGTTTTGGGTTGGGGGAGCCACTCCTTAGCCCTACACCAGCAGTATTTCCTTTAGATTCATACAATCTACTATAATTGTTGAACTTACTTCTGGTCTCTACATGTTAAAAGACATGTGCTTCAAAGCAACTGTGAGATATCATCTCACCCCAGTAATAGCAGCAAAATTTAACAGAACAGCAAACATCAAATGCTGGCGACACTGTAGAGAAAGTGGAACCCTTATTCACTGTTGGTGGGAGTATAAAATGGTGCAACCACTATGGAAGGCTGTATGGCACTTTCTCAAAAAGTTGCAAATAGAAATACCATTTGACCCAGCAATTCCGCTACTGGGAATATATCCTAAAGAAACCATAACTGCCAACCAAGCAGATATATATTCGCCCACATTTATCGCAGCTTTGTTCACAATAGCAAAGAGTTGGAAATAACCCAAGTGCCCATCAATAAATGAATGGATAGAGAAACTGTGGTATATTCACACAATGGAATATCATGCTGCACTGAAAAATTAGGAACTTCTGAATTATTATACAAAATGGGTGACCCTGGAGGACATTATGCTGAGTAAAATATCTCAGTCATAAAAGGACAAATAATATATAATGCCACTATTGTAAAGCAGGACTGACATTGGGGTTGGGGGAAACTAAGAAAAGAGGGGATAAATAATGAATACTGCATTGAAACAGATGAGGGAGAGAACTGTATAAAAGGAATATGTGATTAGGTATTATTGCCATGACAAGAGTCCAGAATGAAAGCTGCATAGTAGAGTTGACTCGGGGGTAGGAGTGGAGTGGGGGGTGGTTTTATAACAATGAAAGAATTTTTTTCTTACTTTTCAAAGAGAAAAACAAACTGGGGGGAGGGGCTGGCAGGGAGGAAAGTGTAAAACAATGAATGAATGGAAATCCAAACTCTCTGTAAACTTTCATTAAAATTAATTCAAAAAAAGACATGTGGAGGAATTTTTTTTTTTAAAGGAAATTTAAAATTAGTAAAACAAGAACAAAAGCAGAAAGGTACAGTCAAGGCGTTACATGTGTATTATCAGAATAATGAAATGTGTCAAAGTTAAAAATAATAGGAGCATTAGCTTCGTGCACTGTAAAATAAGAAAATATAATGCAATGTACTTATTCTTACTTAAGATCTCCTTTATTTCAATGTAACAGTTTGAACGCACCAGTGGCTCTAAGGGAGAAAGATAGGCAAGTTTTTTTACATGTGATTTATAACCTCTGAAAACTCACTGAGGCTCTGCTATGAGTCAGTTCCAACTTGACAACAATGAGGGGGGGTTTTTAGGTTTTTTGTGTCTCAGGAGCTCTAGTGGCTTGGTACATTACATGCTGCACTAACTGAAAGGTCAAGAGTTTGAAGCTTCTCCACAGAAGGATGGGCAATCTCTTCCATAAAGTAACTGCGCTGGAAACCTAATGGAGGGTAGCGATCAGTCAGAATCAACCGGATGCCAATGGGTGGGGTTTTCCGGTCATGTGTTTATAACATAACACTCATTTGCCATTGAAAGCCTATTTGAATGTTCAATACACTCATTTTCCTAGGAAGTGACTTACAGAAGTGAAGTTAAAAGCATATATTAAATTAATAACAAATACTTACGAATAAAACATGAATACTATAGTGATTAATTTCAAATTAACCAATTTAAGCACAAGTCTAGACAAATCTCTAACCTTTTTATCAGAATTCATAGTGAATTGTTCTTGGGACAAGAAAGTAGAAGAGGGAAAGGGGACCAGCAACTTACACCTCCATTAGAAAAGGAAGTCTTGAGGGAGGGGAAGTGGAAAGCTACAATGTTACCAATGAACATTCTTCTTTTCACTACATATGAGAGATCTAATAATAACTGTGTCAGAGTTTCCTACTAGAGTGGTTACCAAAGAACTTTCAGTTTTAGTGCCAGAAAAGGAGTGAATTTCTAATTTATAATGCTATTTAAACATGAAAAAGGATATTTTCAATTTCCTTTTTTAAGCACTACTTGAAAAGCACTCAAAAAACTCACTGAGGTCAAGTCAGAAATAACCCATAGCAGACCCTCCAGTGGATTGTCAGAGGCTGTGAATCACATGGAAGGACTGCCCATCATTGTTCTCCCTCGGAGCCACTGATGGGTTCACACTGCCAGAAAGGCACTAACCCTTGGGTTATCAGCACAACACTCTCCCCACTAGGCTACCAGAGCGGCCTACTTTGATAGTAACTAAGCCTAAATACACTACACAACAGCATTGAACTTTCTCTTGTTTATTTTATACACTACAGAACAAGCTCATGAGAAATGTGGCTTTCACTACATCCAAGAACTAGCTTGGAGATGAAGAAAAATATTATAAATAGTTAGATGTTGTTGTTGTTGTTGTTAGATGCCGTCAAATTGGTTCCAACTCATATTAACCTGATGTACAACAGATCGAAACCCTTCCTGAGCCACCCTCACAAGCTCCACTGTGCTTAAGTCCACTGCTGCAGTCAGTGTGTCCAACTCACTGGGTGTCTTCTTTCCATCACTATCTCTCTACTTTTCCAAGCAGATGTCCTTCTCCAGGGGCAGATCCTGCTGATAACATGCCCAAAATATGTGAGACAGAGGAAGTGTCACCATCTTTGCTCCTTGTCATGATTTATATATCAAGAGAAAAAGATAATGGCCCTGTTTATTGTTGTCTTGGTTTTCTGAATTCTTAAACTACTTCCGAGTATGTTAGGATAGTGTCATCCACTGCCGTTAGATTTTTTTTTTTAAATATCAGCATGAGGTTGGAACATCATTTTTCTTGTCATATTTCATGACTATAGCACTTTGTTCAAAGAAACACTGGTGGCATAGTGGGTAAGTGCTCAACTGCTAACTGTAAAGATGAGCAGTTCAAACTTACCAGCCGCTCCCTGAGAGAAAAAGATAATATGCTTTCATAAAAAAACTACCATGGTTACTAATATAAAAATAAAACTGAAAAATCATAAAGACAAAAATATTCAAAAATAGCTTTAAAAGGAGACAAATGACCACACAGCCTTGGAAACTATGAGGAAATTCTACTCAGTCATATTACCACATCAGAATGAACAATGGTAGCAAATTAGATTTTTTTTTAGGGGGGCAGGGGTAGGGAAGGACAGGGGTTGGCAATTTTCTTCAGCATGCAATGAAGAGTAAAAAGAAAAAGGTACATTTGACTACCATTTCTCACGCTGAGTGCTGAGAAATTGGTAATACAATTTACCTAATGAAGGAGCTCATCTATTTTAATCCAGATGAAATCTCAGAAGCTTAAAATAAAAGACGTGATCTGGTCTAGCCCTCTCATTTATAGATAAGAAACTGCAGGTCAACGATCAATGAATGGCCAAAAGTCATACAGAGGAGGGATTAGATTCCTTCCAGGTCTCACTTCTGGCCCAGTATTTATTCTCCTGCCTTATGTTGCTCTGCTCCAATAGTATCTGGCAGCTGCTAGAAAAGTACCAGGAGTGGAGAGTAAAAGAAAACAGAGCAGTTAGCTGGGGTTCAGCCAGGCTGGCAGAGCTGCATATTCCAAGGGCAATCCACCTAGCTCCCATGTCTGGTTACCAAAGCCACCCCCATATCCAATACATCAAACCCTCCATGTGTCTTTCACGGACTGCTGAAAGTGAGAGCAAAAGGGATCACAATTGACTATTATCTTGCTAACTTTGCACAGCAAATCACTTTGGAAAATGGGCAAAAGTTCCATATTGCAACAAACTCCTTAAAGCAAGTTGCAAAACATCTGGCATTTCAAAATATCTTTTCAAATATATGTTACTCTTAAAACAATTATATCCTGGAAATACTTCAAGTAGCTAAGGGCTATGCATTTTATCTCCTGGTACCAGTATGTAGGGAGCTCTGGTTGCCTAATGGCAAGAAGCTCTGCTGCAATCCCAAAGGCATATGGTTTGAGGCCACCAGTTACTCCGCAGGAAAAAAGATGGGCAATCTCCTCCATTGTGAGTAACTGCCTCTGAAAACCCTCCAGAGAGTCAGCTATGGGTCGGTTCCAACTCTATGGTACACAACCACCACCAGTATGTAGGGAACTAAACCTAGACAAATCTTCCTACCTGTGTAGGTGACAATGTATTTACTAGGTACTTCGAAAAAATCTAATTTACAAACTAGGTAAAAGGTAATATAAGTGTTGTTAGCATAAGTGCAAGAAGGGTTTGGGGTGTTTTGTTTGTTTTTTGTTTTTGCTTTTTAAGGCATTTTTGAAATAAAACTGTTTAGACATCTTATGCCAATGCTATATTAAATTATCACACTATAGAATATGAGAACACTAATGCAAAAATAAGGTTTAGAAGAAATACTTAACTATTATAAAGCCAAATAGGCTCAGCCAAATCACTAAGCTCAATCTGTCCATTATCAGTACTATGATAAGAATTAATAGTTTAACCATTACAGAAGACTTTCAAGTTAATTCTCTCACAAAAACTGGCTGTTATCCCTCCCATTTTACAGATCAAGAAAATGAAGTTTGAAGAATAGAAATGTTCGTTAAAGGTTTCATAACTAGTAAACAATTTGAACCTCACTATCCCACAACAGTAACCATTTTTTTTAAATGTTTCATTTCCTGGTATTCAAAACTCTTCTTTTGTGTGTGTGTGTGTGTGTGTGTGTGTGTGTGTGTGCGTGTACCGTCAAATCAGATCTGACTGGTACAGGAGGAGATTGTCCCTCCTTACTCGGCAGAGCATCTGGTGGATTCGAACCATTCGCCTCTGGGATTGTAGTTGCAGCTCCTTGCCACTAGGCCACCAGAGCTCCCCTAAAACTCTTCTTTTAAAAAAAAAAAATATAAAAGCAAAAAGGGAAATAATGAAGATTTTGCTTGTCTAAGTCAAAGGTAATATCCACAGGACACTTCCTCATACTGATCATTCCAGTAATCCTTCCCATCTTTCTATCATTTTAGTTCACTGTGGTTTTCATTAGGCAGGCCCATTTATGAGTATACGCATAGCACAGTCTTTTTAAAATCATGTTGATACATTGTTTTGAATATTAAAACTACTTCCTATCATCCAAGCAACAACTGCACCTTTTTACTGACACCGTTCAGTCACCACTTAAAAGACCTCTCTTTAATTATAAACATCATAGACAGAATACATTTAAGTCTTTTTTATGATCTTGTATGATTGACCCTAATATCTGGCTATCTGCCATGAAGTAGTTCTCCTCTGTCATCTGGGTCACTGTGGTTCAGAAATCACTAGGAGTTGGTAACATACAACAACAAAAGGCTTGCTCAACAAACAGTAGGTTTTCTTGGGATGCAGAAAGTAGTCTCAGTAGTCTCTGCTGAGCACAGGTTCTTAACTGAATTATGGTCCTGTTAACTGTGTGGGAGTAGCCCTGCCCATCACGTGACAGGGGCAGTGGCCATGTGCTAGGCTGCAAACAGAAAGGTCTGTAGTTAGAAACTACCAGGAGTTTCACAGAAGACTCAGATGTCTGTTTCTATAAAGAGTTATTGTTGTTGTTATGTGCTGTCCAGTTAGAACCGACTCACAGTAGGTTTTCAGAGGCTGCAAATCTCATGGGAGAATGCCTACCTTTCTCCCAAGCAGCAGCTGGTGGATTAAAAATGCCTGTCTTTAGATTGGCAGTTCATCTCCCTTACCACAAAGGCACTATTAGAGTTCCCTTATAAAAAAATTACAACTTGTAAATCCTAGAAGGCAGCTTTACTCTGTACCTACAAGAATATTGAGAGACTCAGCGATGTTAAGTTTTTGGTCTGAGGCCTCCACTGGTAGTCTAGTGTAAGGTGCTGCCCTGCTAACCCAAGGCCCAACGTTCTAATCCACAGAAGAAAGTTGAGGGCATCTCTGGTTGGACATTTACCAGACACAATTCACAAAAGAAAAGGGCTTATTTGTTGAGACTATGAGTCTGTTCTGACTTAATGGAACAACCACCCATTACATGCTGGTAGCAATCTGTCACATATATCCAGACTTGGCCAAATATCCCCTATCCTAGTGAGTAAGGAGGCAATACAGTCCAAAGACCACTACCTTACTTAAATTCTCCATTGATAAGTATCTACTTAGTTTACCATTTGTTTCCAAAGAACAGAAAAATTCTGTTGTTAGGAGCTACTGTGTCAGTTTTGACTCAGAGTGACCTTCCACCAGGTTTCTAGGGCTGTAAATCTTTATGGAAGGAGATTGCTTATCTTTCTCGCTGGAGCAGATAGTGGACTCCAACTGCTGGCTTTCGGTTAGCAACCCAACACATAAGGAACTATGCCACCAGGACTCTAAGGAGGGCATGAGTCTCTGAAAAAGAATATCACCCTTGAAAAATAGGAAGATCCTGTGGTGAGCTCTGGTGGCCCAGTGGCAGGAAACTGTACTGCAATCCACCAGATGCTCTGCTGAAGAGGAAGGAACAATTGCCTCCTGTACTAGTCAGATCCAATTTGATGGTACACACATAAAATAAATAAGTAAATGAAAATTTAAAAAGAAAAATAGGAAGATCCTAATGAGAAAGATTAACACTAAATTTCATTCAGTTGAACACAGGGTCATTAGCAATCATCCAAGGTTACCCAATAGCACCAAACAACAAAGCAAACAGATTGTTTTCAAGCAGACTGCCAACATCATGGATGTTATCAGTATTAGCTATCTTATTAAACAACTATTCCTATTTGTTCACCATAAAAAGATCGCAAAAAAAAAAGTTACAGAAGAAAAATTGAAAATTTTAAGACTAGTTTCTTGAACAATATTTTCAAAGAAGTCTACTAAGCCTTTTCACATTCTATCTTAATAGGAAATTGAGAGTGAAAAAATTTATGTTGAATGAAAGCTCAAGACTACTAGCTTCCTAGGGAACTATAGTGACCTAGTGGTAAGGAGTTGTGCTGTGAACCCAAAGGCATGTGGTTCGAATCTGCTTCTGAAGAGAAAGCTAGGCAATCTCCATCAGGGTGATTTATTGCTTCCAAAAATCTAGGGGAGGGTCAGCTATGAGTTAGCTATCTTGATAGAACCCAAAGGCATATAACAACTTACTTTAGGAAAACCACAAAAACAAAATGTAGCAAAACTCAAAAGCACAATGAGCTGATAAAGTGAGGGAATCTCTGACAGGACATTCTCGGGATACAATTCATGAAAGAAATGGGTCTATTTGTTGGGCCTATAATAAAACTGTTAGCCATAAGTAGATTAGAATACTTTATGCCCAAAAGGAGAAAATGTTGGTTTTTACCTTGTAACACTGTTTTCATAAAATGAAGGAAAACAAAGCCTATTTTCCTCAAGGTCAAAAAACATTGCCATAAAATCAATCTCTTACAATCACCCTCCATCAAATTCCCCAGGGTACATAAATCATAAAAGGAGGACACCCTCCTACTATATTTCATCAAAATCAAGGAGAGAAATGGTATAAACCATGGCATTTTCATTTCAGTCATGAACAAGTTCAAAATCCTCAGGTAATATACCTCACAATGTTATAAAATAATTCACAATCAGGATCATAAAGTTTTGGCATTAGGAGGCTCCCTAGATGTTACTGAGCCTAACATCTAATTTTAAAGATAAAGAAAAGGAAGGGAAAGAACAAATGTTTGTTTCAATACATGGTTTCTTTAAGGGGGAAAACATGACTGAGATAAATAGTGCACGATGTAAACAGCACATTAATTTCTGTAATTTCAAAGTAGTATTTGAGAAGTAGTTACATGAGAGTATTATGTTAACTATAAGATTTAAAGTTCCCAAATTTCAGTATTTCTGGAAGCAGGAGAGGTCTGCTTCCTAAACAACATGCCTCTCGAAACTCTATGAACTCTGAGAAACAATAACTGAAAGGTTTCAGGTCTTTTGTTCATAGGGTCACTATGAGTCATTCTTGACTAGACGGCAATCAACAACATTAAATTTCTATTTAATCAATCTTAAAATGAAACTCAAAACCCAAACTCAATGCCGTTGAATCAGAAGTAACTCATAGCTGATCTTCCCTTCAGCAAGTTTCTGGGAGAATGTCTATTTTTCTCCTATAGAGCTGTTAGTGGATTTGAACCAGTCACCTTTCGGTTAGCAGTGCACTTCTCTACAGGCACAACCCGAGCTCCTTAAAATGAAACTAAATTAGGTAAATGGCGCACCCAATATAGCACCCCATCAAACCTAGAAATGAGATTTCCTAAGTGTCAAACCAGTACCAATATTTTTCAGATTTAAAAAATGTTTTCAAACTAGATGAAATAATATCCATTATTAGGCAATCCTGACCAGGCAGTGTTTCTGAGGCCAACATACAGGGTTGCTTAGACCAAATAACTCAACATCATCAATTTTAAAGAAATGTTTACTCTGTACAGAAGGCATTCAACATTTAAGAAGTTAAATGCCTCATTTTTCACTTGTCTTTCATTTGTATTATACTCAACGGGATGGTGATTGTTGCTGCAGTTATGTGTCATGAAGTCGCCTGCAACTCATAGTGGCCCTATGAACAATGGATCTGAACCATGCCCGAACCTGGAGGCGATATAAATATGTCTTGTGGAGCAACATGAAATCAAAGACCAGTAACCTATTCAAAGGAGGTCCTTCCACTAGTTCAGGACAGGACTCATGGTCCTATAACAATGTTGCCCAATATAGTATGATCCACACAAGTAATATTTTAACATGTGTTTTAAAGCAAAAGGAAAGAGATGTGTTTTAATAAATTTTACATATCCCAGTATGTTCAAATACCATATCAGCATGTAATCAATATTTTTAAATTTCTTGGAATACCTTAGGTATCCTAAGTACTCAGAACTCCAAAACTCGGCCTGTTAGGCTCACACACAGCTGCTTCTCATTTCAGAATGACTACATTTCAAGTGCTTTAACAGTCTGGCTAGCTAGCACAACTGCACAGCGCAGCACAGGTCTATAGCTATTTGTGGAGTGAATGAAAAACAGTTCCATTCATTTTCTAGTTCTATGAATTTCCCACTAAAGCTAACAGACCCCTCCCAAGAAAGTCTTTTATAAAGTAAGAAAGCAACCCTAACATCCCCAAAGCTGAAGGTATATATAGCACATGTAATTAGGCTTTTTGAAGCGTGTTCGAGCATACAATTTACTGTCTACTTTGATACATTAATCTCTGGGATAAATACGCTTGAATAAATTCCTGGGCAAGCAACCAAGGAGACACCTAATTAATGCTGATGCTGGTTGTGGCTTGAATTGCTCTCCATCTCTCCAAAACAAAACTGAAAGTCTTCTTCATATTTTTGGGGAAAGTAAACATTAAGATAAGAAATCATTTTCTCAGAAGCTGAGAACTTTGAGAGTAAGAATCGTTCAAAGGCATGTCTTACTTAAGATCTTCGCTGCTCATCTGTCATCAATCTGTACAAACCTTCAAAGAAGGAAGTCAGTTCCTGCTCGCTGTAAACTGCCAGAGGAGCTAACTGCAAAACAAAATTTCCTTTCTTTTGCCTTGTTGACAATTTATTGGAGTGTGTTAAGACCAAGAAAAAAGTCCTCCTCGTGTCACGCGATCATGCGATGTGAGAATACATGTGTGTCTGCGTATGTACGTATAAAAGCTGTGGCCCCCAAGGGGCTGGGTGGAGAAAGGCGAGGACCCTGCGGTGGGCACGGCGGGAGCTGTGAGCTCGGTGGCAGCAGCAGCACCTGCGCGCGTTGCTGCATCTCCCACTTAGGGTCGGGACCTGGGGCGCAGGATGGAGGAGGCTGGAAGAGGGCGGAGGAGGCTGGAGCAGGCCTTCCGGCGCCTCCCACCTGCCACACCAGGAGGGGGCACCGGCGGGCCCCCATCCCCGGGGGCGGAGTCGCGGGCGGCGCGGGGCGCAGGGCCCGGGAAGAACCCGAGCCAGGAGGAGCCCGTGGCGTCGGCCCCTCAGTCCCGGCATCACGCCGGCCGCAACCTTTGCTTACCGCCCCAAATCCCCAGTTTCAGCTGGGACTTGTCCAGGTTCTCCACATAGTCCCCCAGGAAGCGGTTCAGCAGGTCCGCGACCACCGACTCCAGCACCATGGTGCAGCCAAGGCAGCCAGAGCAGGAGGAGCCGGAACCAGCGGGAGCAGCTGAGGGCCAAGCCGCCGCGAATGACAGCCCCCCGGGCGCCGGCCCGCCCCGCGCCGCGCTGTGCGCGTGACCCCGCCTGTGCGCAGGCGCGCCGCCGCCGCCGCCACCGCGAGGGTGGGGGCCCTACGCTGCACGCGGGCTGACTGTGGGCTCTGGCTCAGCAGCCCGGACAAGGAGAAAAGGACATTTAAAAAGGCGAGGGGAAAGGATAGAAGTTCTACAACGGACCTAAAGCAGCTATGCAGTGGGCCTCATCCACTGCTTCCTAACCCCGCTCTGAGCGCGCCTCCAGAGCAACCACCCATCTTTTCACCTGCGGGTCCTGGCAGGGAAAGGAAACCTTGCATCCTTGTCCTGCTGCACATCGCCTCTGCCTGGAACAAGGTTTCGCGTCTTTTTGCTTCTTGAAAACACCCTTTAATAATTTAAAAGTTGGAGAGTGGAGATGCAGGATCGCATCATAATGAAAGAATAAAAATTGAATTGTTGGGACCCCTGGTGGCCTAGTGTCAGAAAGGTGCACTGCAGTCTCAGAGGTATAAAGTTCAAATCCACCAGATGCTCGGCTGGAGAAGGAGGGGCCATCTCCTCCTGTACCAGTCAGATCTGATTTTAAGGTACACACACAAAAACTAATAATAATAAAAAAAACATTGAATTGTTGTAAGTTAATTTTTCTCATTTTCGCGCTTTATCCACTTAGCCCCTAAATATTTTGGTTATCCTACTTCATTATGGAAATAAAGAACAAAGGTATACTATTTCATTTCTATTTTTAAGTACATTATTATTGTGATTCTTTACATAATTTATTTTCTGCTGTTACTCATTTGTCTCTGAAGTAGCAGGATTTTTTTATTATCTGAGAACTTTCCATCCTGGGGAACCGAAAACACACTGACAAACCCTGTTTTCTTTGTTGTTGTTGTTGTTTGTTCATTACCATCGAGTCAACCATGATTCATAGTGACTCTGAACAAAAGGCCTGATGCCTTTATACAGTGATCGTAGTTTCTCAAAGTTCATAGTTTCCAGAAGCATGTTGTTTAGAAAGTGGATGCCACTCCTGCTTCCAAACCTGTTTTAAAACTGGGAGCTCTACCAAACACTGCCCACCAAGGGAACCAAGAACTGTTTCGTTTTAGCCCCCTAAAATGCAGTTTTAAAAACTGTTGTGAGATATGGTAAGCAGAAAAAAAACTTAAGAAATGCCAGGATTACTTGTAATCTCAAACATTTATTAAATACCTTCCTACGAGATAATGACTGAAAGAATTATATTGTTTTGAAAGTAAAAACCTCAGGCTAGTAAAATATCTAAAAGGGGGTAAAAAATAATTTTTTTAAGAAACTCTTAAGTCCACAGTCTTGAATCAGAGAAGGAAAAAAGTAAAAACATTTACAATTGGTGTTATGTGAAGTGGTTGATACAGAATGACAAAACCGAACATAACCAGTCCTATCAACATCCACCTTCGTCCTCCACTCCTGCACATGGAAGATAAGTCCTTAATCGGTTGTCTTTTCCTAGTTCAGTTACCAGATTCCTAGAAGGCATTTTGAATTTAATCTTCTTCATCATCTATAGCCTGAATAGCCAAGCCTGTCTGGTCTGCCTTTGCCAGACCAAAATGTATATCCATTGCTGTCCAAACAATGTTTGACTCAGGGCAACCTTCCATCTGTTTCTGAGGCTGTAAATCTTTACCAAAGGAGACCATATGTCTTCCTCTCAAAGACCAACTGGTAGATTCCAAACACTCATCTTTGTGCCGCCAGAGCTCCTTGCATTTGCTCTAGTTCCTGAATTTTCTTTATATCTCACCTGAACCATACAGTCATCTTCCAGCGCCCTCTTGGACTCCAGTTCTTCCCTTCACCAGTCCTTCCCTCACAACCTGAGTTTAGTTTCCCAAAGCAAAGGTGAGCTCAGATAGTTCACTTAATACCTTCCCAGAATTCAAAGCATCCTCCTCAGTCTGTCATCCAGTTGTTTATGGTCTTACCCCCTAGCAATCCTCTTCCACACCCAGTATGCACTAAAGGGAATGCATACAACCTATGTTCTGGTCAAGGTAAAAGCTTGCACCATAAAAAATGTCTAAAACCAATACGAGGATATATGAATAGCAATGTATGACAATATGAAAGAAGCCATGGGCAACATGCAACTGTCAAACCAATGAAACAGAAGTTAATAGTCTCATGGAGGAAATGAGAAACATTAATGTCTTGGATGATAATAATTCCTGTACCGTCTATACATCATAATTGTCAAAAAGTCACTCATGTACTTTTATATGCATCACTCCATTTTGTTATTAGTGCTTCAGTTATATAATGTCATTATTATGCCAATACATACATTTTCATGTTGTTGTTGTTGTTGTTGTTGAGTCGCCTGTGAGTCATGGCAACCCTATGCACAACAGCCCTAAACCCTACTGTATCCTGTGCCAATCTTATTGTCTCTGACCTACTTACCCCCATTACCCCAGTAATTGAATAAACCAATCTCGTCAAGGGTCTTCCTCTCCTGAGCTGTCCTTCTATCCTCCCAAGCATGACGTCCTTCTCGAGTGGTCAGTCCCTCCCTGCAACAGGTACAAAGTATGTCCGATGAAGCTTCAGAATTCTTGCCTCCAAGGAGCAGCCTGCTTTAACCCTCTCTAGGATGAACCTGTTCATTCTCTTAGCAGTTCATGATATATTCAATACTCATTTCCTACACCACAACTCAAAGGCATCAATTCTCCTTCTATCATCCCTAGTCAGTGTCCAGCTCTCTGATATATTGGAAGTGATTGCAAAAAACCATGGCCTGTATTAAGTGCACCTTGGTCTCCAGACTGACATCACTGCTCTTCAGTACTTTGGAGAGGTCTCTAACAGTGAACTTTCCCAATGCAATACATCTTTTAATTTCCTGGCTGCTGGTGCCAAGAGTGTTGATTGTGGAGCCAAGCAAACTAAAGCTGTTTAACTGTTACAAAAGATTTGTGAGGTTAAATGATAAAGGTATTTGTACTGTCCCCATTTTGTAGGAAAATTATGCTCAGGAATGTTAAGTGGCTTACCCCAAATCACAAAGCAGACATTCATTTCCTAACCCCACTCCCTATGGACTATTCCACCAGAGGTCCCTCAGCATTGCCACTATTGTTAATCACCTATAACTCATAAGGATCCTATGAACAATACATCTGAAACTTGTCCTATCCTGTACCATCCTCACCATCTTTGATATGCCTGAGCCCACTGTTAAGAGTCACCATATAAATGCATCTTGTTGGATGCCTTCCTCTCTTTCTCTGACTTTTCTTTCCCAGAAAGATGTCTTTATCCAAAGACTGGCTCTTCCTGCCAGTAAATTACTTTTATTTTTTATTCATTTTGTCTCTTATGTCATTGCTATAATCCTACTTTTTCTCCTATGAATTTATTATTTCCAGGAGCTTGTCAGTTCTTTTGAATATTCTACATAGATACAGCTGTTGTCAAAAATAGTTTTATTTCTTCCTTCCCAGTGTATATGCTTTCTGGTTCCTTTTCTACCTTACTGCATAAGCTAGAACTTACAGTATGATGTTGCATAGGAGTGCTGAAAGGTGACATCCTTATCTTATGCCCATTCTTAGAAGGAAAACAGAGTGCTAAAGAATAATGTTGTTAGTTTAGAGACTAAGGTGTGTCTGATCCAGACCCCAGTATCTCAATTGTTTGCCCTGCATTTGAGAGCTGAATGATGACTAAGAAAGAAGAAAATTTGATGCCTTTGAATTGTGGTGCGAAAGAAGAATATTGAACATATCATAGACTACCAAGAAAACAAAGAGGTCTGACCTGGAGAGGGTGAAGCCAGTTTGCTCCCAGGAAGTAAAGATTTTGAAACTCTGACTCATATACTTTCGACATGTTGCCAGGAGGGACCATCCTTCAAGAAGGATATTGTGCTTGGAAGGGTATAGGGTCAATAAAAGAGAGGAAGACCTTGGATGAGATGGATTGACACAGTGACTATAGCAATGGTGTCAGGTGTGTCAGAGACAGTGAGGTTGGCTCAGGATAAGGAAAGGTTCAAAGAAGGAGGAAAACATGTAGATTTTAATCTGAAACATATTTTAATGTTTTCCATCTTTAGATTATTTTGAGAGATTGATGGATATGCACATACAGTAACGTTTCAAATATTTCATACTTTTTGTAGAAATTAGAGGTGAGAGAGATGGCAGAGTGCATAGGGAGCTGCACTGCTAACCCAATATTCAGAAGAGAGATGTATACGCCCCAAATTACAGCTCCCATAAATCCAGTGGAGGGTCACCGATAAGTCGGTTCCATAGCAGCAACAATGAATGAATTTGATAGATAATGTTATGAAATACCATTTGTACCCTAATATACAGCATCATACAAGAGGAATGTGGATACAACAGTTAATGTTACAGAGAAAATAAACATTCTAGTAATAATAGTTATTATCTTCATTCTGGTTTGAGACCATTAACACAAAACAATTACAAAGTAAGCTACAATGAGGGATTGAGCAATAAAAATATTAGCAAAGCATTTCTGTTAAAAACTAAGTTCCTCTTATTTTCCAAATTATTTTTAAATAAATTATAAAATCACGTAACCCCATACCCATGCCCATTTTCCAACAATAGAATTTGTAGAGATCAGCAAAAAAGGAGTCAGAAAATGTAAAATAAATTATGATACCATGATAGTATAAACTTAAGAAGGCTAAGAGAAAAAAAAAAAGAGGGGGCATGAGAGTGGTTTATAGAATATTCAAGCCAGAGGGGAACCTGTAGATCAACCTCCTCTTTTAACAGAGGGGAGACATGAAACACTGACTCCCAGGGAGAATGAAAGGACTTGCTTCCTATCTCCTAAAGAGCTAGTGACAGTCTGAGTTAAAACTCACGTGTCCTGGGGAATTCTGGTGGCTTTGTGGCAAGAAGCTGCACTACAATCTCAGAGGTATTCCGTTCGAATCCACCAGATACTCTGCTGGAGAAGGAGTGGCAATCTCCTCCTGTACCAATCAGATCTGACTTGATGGTGTACACACACACACACACACACACAAAAAAAAAATAATAATAATAATATTTTTTTAAAAAAAACAAAAAAAAACCCTCAAGAGTCCTGATTTCCTGGTTAGCATTTCTGCCATTATTCCATATTATATTAGTGTTAAAAAAGATTGCTAAATCAGAACATCATCATTTTAATTTATGGTTCTCAATGCTGTCCGATCCAACCCAAGAGGGAAGAAAGAGAGAGAGCATTTTAAAATGCTGACTTTCCTACTTCTGAAAGCACCTCTATCCCAGATGGTGTGTGATCTGTTTATGCCCTCTTCACAGAAGTGTTTTCTAGCTCCATTACAAATGTTCCCAGCTGTAAGCTCTAAACCGCCAGCCTTCCTCTAAGTAGAAGCATGTGTTTCGGGCACATGGCTATTACACCATCCCCACAAGTACTGGATGGCTCCTGCTTCTCTGAGGAAAGTAAAACAAGGCTTAATGTGATCACAGGGGACTAAACATGCCCCAGAAGAGAAAACATCTCTGCTGTTTTCAAAAAACCCTTGTACAGGAAATGCTATTCCAGGAGGTGCATTGCTGATAAAAACAAAGCCAGTGAGCTTTGCTTGACCTGACAGAGAAATGTTTTTAAAGATGTCAATGTGTGAATTGAGCACAGTGAATTGTACTCAATTTGATGGCACCTAACAATAACATCAATGTGTGTGAATCAGCTACCCCAGCCTTTGCTCAAGTAAGCCTATGTAACAATAACTAGCAGTTAGCAAACACTTCTTGTGTGTCAGACATTTTTATGCACATCTTTTTAATACAAGTCTATCTATACAATAGGTATTATTACCCTTATAAGTTTGGCTCAGAAAGGTAAATTATTTTGCTCTTTGAATCCAGGATGGACTTTTCCCAAAGCCTTTATTTTTTCACAGCTAAATAATTTTTCTTGCCCTAGTGCTTTTTAATTTACTCACACTACAGCACAGGTCGCCTGTTGTACAGACTTGTATTAAAATATACAATATACAATATTTGATGCCTTTGAGCTGTGGTGCTGGAGAAGAGTATTGAGAATACCATGGACTGCTAGGAAAACAAACAGATTTGTCTTGGAAAGGGTTAAATTGGGTGCCTCCTTGGAGGCAAGGATTCTGAGGCTCCGTCTAACATACTTTGGACATGTTGTGAGGAGAGACCGGTCCTTGAGAAGGACATCATGCTTGGGAGGGTGGAGGGACAGCGCAGGAGAGGAAGGCCCTCTATGAGGTGGATTGATTCAGTGACTGGGATAATTGGGATGGGAGTGTCAGAGACAGTGCGATTGGCACAGGACAGAGCGGAGTTTAGGGCTGTTGTACATAGGGTCGCTATGAGTCGCAAGTGACTCAACGGCACATAACAAGAACAACAACAACACAGCACAGGTAGATGATCCAGCTAGCCTTTCAGACTGTGAGCTCTGATTTGTCCTTGCCATTTTAGCCTATGGCTCCCTGAGCTTTCACTCTCAGAGCTAACAATCTTATCCTCTGAGAAGAGGTGAGTCAGAACTAATGCACATGACCTTGGCAATTAGTTTATTCTCCAATGGGTGTAGCCCAGGCCCACAAATTCTGTCCAGACTGGAGATAGAATAAAAGCAAAAGAAGGGATGTAGAAGGAGAATTGATGCCTTTGAGATGTGGTGCTGGAGAAGAGTATTGAATATACCATGAACTGCTAGGAGAACAAACACATTCATCCTAGAGAGAATGAAACCAGGCTGCTCTTTGGAGGCAAGGATTTTGAAGCTCCATCTGACATACTGTGAGCATGTTGCAAAAAGGGACCAGTCCTTGGAGAGGGAGATCATGCTTGGGAGGGTGAAGGGACAGAGCAGGAGGGCAAGACTCCTGATGAGACAGATTGAATGAGTGACTGGGGTAATGGGGTTTGGTGTAAAAGAGACAATAAGGTTGGCTTAGGATAAAGCAGAGTTCAGAGCTCTTGTACATTGGGTTACTCTGAGTCACAGGCAACTTGACGGCACATAACAACAACAACAACAGTAGGTTGTCAGTTGGACCCACCAACCCCAAGCCCCTACTAAATAATGTTCTCAATAAAATTCTCTCTTCTACTTCAGAAAGATGGAATTCACATATTCCAGTAATTTGTCATTTTATTCAATTTCTTACTGAAGTACATGGTAGAGTCATTAATAATGACTAGTAGGTATTATTTCCTCTATGTTCCATTACTATATGACCTTGAGTAAGTTATTTGACCTCTAAAATGCAAGGTGGTTTTTGTTTCCAAAATATAGTATAATCAGACTTTGCAAGTGTTCAGTGATGATTCTAGATCCTAGACAGATCCTAGAAAACAGAGTGCAGGGCCTCTCTCCCATGCCCTCCCCCCCTTGTGTGTGTGTGTGTGTGTGTGTGTGTGTGCGCGTGCTAGACACAGAATGTGCATGACCTATCTAGAGATCACTTTGCATGTATTAAATTTTATTTCTTTAACATTATTTGGAGAAGTAATTAATTGGTAAAGCAGTAACTTAGAAAGAAAAATTGTTTAACCAAAGCTCAGAACTCATTCATTCTGGGCTTTACATGGAAGCCATGTTCAGAAAGAGCATACGTAGTCTATGCAAGAACAGGCTTTCAAACATAGTAAAAAATGCACATCCAGGAGAAAATAAAGTGGATTAATGGGACTTTCTAAAAATTAAATCCTGTGTGCATCAAAACCTTTCTCCACTAAGGTGAAAAGAAAGCCCACATAATGGGAAAAAATAGTTGGCAGTGACATATCTGTCAAGGATCTCATAACTAAAACTTAGAGAATACATCAGTAAGAAAAGAGTCTAACAACCTGATTGAAAAATGGGCAGAAGATATGAAACAACTCTTTACTAAAGAGGATATTCAGATGGCCAACAAAGACATCCAGAAATGCTCAAAATCTCTAGCTATTAGAGATGCAAATTAAAAACTTTGCTATTGCTCTTGAAGTGAGATAGTCTCTGTTAAATAGTAAAGTTTAACAGGACAGCAAACAACAAGTATTGGTGAGAATGCAAAAGAGATTGGAACTCTCCTAAGGAAATCAGACCTGAGACCCCACAGACATATGCTTACCAATATTTATTGTAGCATTATTCACAATAGGAAGGTGATGGAAGCAGCCCACATGCCAGGAACAAACAAATGGATAGAGAAATCAAAGAATACAATGGAATTTTGTGCAGCATTAAAAAACAATGGAGAACTCATTAAACACTACATGAGTCCAGAAGACATTATGCCGAGTGAAATAACCCAGTCAAAAAAGAACAAATACTGTATGAGACATGTATTTTTTAAAAAAAATAGGATGGTTAACGGGTGGGCAGGGAAAGTAGAAATAGAATGGAAAGCCAATAATCACTGTAATCAGTAATGAGAAGGGAAGATCAACCTAAAACTAAAAGAGGAAGGAACAGTATGTGTATTGCAATTAACAGTCTGGAGCAGGACATGCAGACCTGATCAAATGGGAAATGGGTAGAGGAGATGGAGAGAAGGTATGAAGGAGAAAATGTTATAAAACAAAACTCTACAGGATGAAAACAATAAAAGTTATCATGAAAAAATAATGAGCACAGGTTGGTTTTCAAAAGGAAGGGGCAAAGCTCTCAATTGGGCACAGCAGAAAGGCCAGATTTTTTTTTTATGGTCCCTCTACCCATGATTTTATTTAATAGCCCAGATGTATACAAAACTGTATTTTCCTAATTAGTAAAATAAGAATACCCAACATTACGTTCATAGGGTCACTAGGAGTTGCCCAAGACTCGACGGCATTTAACAACCACAACAACATTACATACAATAAAGTACCCTGGTCTTTTTCATAATTATAAAAATACTACTAACACAACATTTGCCAATTCAGAGTTTTTCAGGGGGTACACTTCAGTAACATCAATTACATTGTTCATATGCAACCATCACCCACAAATGGTAGCCAAATTTCTCAGTACCAGAAAAAAAACCTCACTGCTTCCTAAGTAATAGCCTAATCTTAAATGTAAACTAGATGATCTTTGTACATGCGAATGCATCCTTGTAACTCCAAGATTTAAAATATTTCAGATGCTTATAAAGTGCCCTCGTGTATAGCAGTAATTTATAATAAACAATAACAAATAGTTAAAATCAAAACTGAAAACCAGACAGCTAGCGAGAAGCTTTGAAAGCTGGCCAATAGAAACACTGGATTTAGAAGCCTGGCTGTGCTGAGTAACACTGACAAACGGGAATTTTGTTGTCTAAATGTTTTAATGGGCTGTGGGGTGCTTATATGCCTTTACATTAATTATATTCTTCATTTTCAAAACTATTTTGTAAATTAGTCAACACTTAACTCTCGTTTGCACAAGAAGAAAATAAAAATTGTTTAGAGTTTTCGAAGCAAAAAAGAGAAGAACTGGCTCCCCAGATCTAGCCACGTGGCAAAGGGCAAGGCGTCATGTTACCTAGCAGCACCACGACCGCAGGTTCATTGGCTTAAGCTTCTGGCCGCCAGTATAAAGGCTTCAGCTACTAGTTCTACACTACCGCGCCCGCCTAGAGGCACCTTCCCAGAGGCCGGTCACCTTTCCCTGACTGTGTACTAGATAGAAAGGGCCGGAGACCAATAGGACGCAGAACCCAAATCGGTGTATCAGCAGGACCCAGTCAGTTTGCTTTACTACTCCGGTGCCTTTTGCGCATTTCCTGAAAGAGATAATGATTACTTTAAAACTTGCTGAGGGCTAGAGTGGAACAGCCCAGATTCAGCAGTGCATTAATTGAAAAACGCACCTGGCTTCTGGGCAGGACAGGCTAAGGCTGGGGCCTGACCAAAGCTAACAACATTTTCAAAAATTCTGTCTCATATGCCAACAGAAGCAGACCGAAGTTAAAGCAACAAGACCTGGAGTGTACATGGCAGCGGTGTGGAGAAAGGATAGAAGAAGAAAGATTTAACTCATTTGGAAAAAAAGCACTAGCAGCAACACAGTACAGTTTGTCTCATCACGGGAAAAGCTAGAACGAACGTTTCTAAAAGGGGAAAGAAACTGTTGATGTCCCTCTGAAAATCCTTTTAACCAACCAGTTCAACTGACGGTGGCCCCTGTCCGGCCTCTGCCCTCTGATGTGGTGTCTGGAGCAACTTCGCCTGGGTCCCGAAGGCCTCTTGCGGCGTGGGGACTGGTTTTTTCGCGGTCGAGTCCATCGGTCGGCAAACATCCGTTCTACTGGGTTTGCTAACGTGCTCACGCCAGACTGCATCCCGGAGTTCTGCATCCCGCCGCGACTCCCGTCTAGATCGGGCCTGGCTTCGCTCCGAAACTTCTTAGGCCAAGAGTGGGGGGCAAACGAGGGCGCGGCCCGCACGGATTGGGACCCGAGGTCCCAGGCCGCGCTCTCGCTGCCGCACCTGCCCCGCGCGCCCACCACCTACGGCTTCTGCGCGCTGCTCGAGAGCCCGCACACCCGCCGCAAGGAGTCGCTCTTCCTCGGGGACCCCAGTGCCACCGCCGCGCTCCTGCTACTGCCCGCCGCCCGGCCCGCACCCCGCCCCCGGGCGCACACCTACAGCGGCGGAGGGGGAGACGGACCCCGTGAGCCACAGAGCCCCCTGCGAGCCCCGAGCCGAGCCCCCACCGCCACGCCTGCCCCCGGCAGTGCACGTCCGCACTGGGACCCAGTCATTCCCCGGCCTCGGGGTCGCCGCCTTCTGCGCGCCCCCGACGGGCTGCTGCGCCGCACGCTCTGGGCACGGAGGAGTTGTGGCCTGGCTCGTGCTCGTTCCGTCTCCAGCGGGGACGAGGACGAGGAGGAGGAGCAAGTCGTCGGCTCCAGACGCCAGGTCTCCGACCCATCCGCGTCCGCGACACTACCGTCACTAAGCCCACAGCCCCAGCGCCTGGAGGCCGAGGGCACAGTGACTCTGAGCCACTGCGGTGGCGTCCTGCGCCTGGCCGCCGAGTACTGCCCCGGTAGCGGGCACCTTCGCATCCGCCTGCTGCGCACTGAGGGCCTGGCAGGGACCGAGACCCGTGCCATCAGCTACCGCCTCAGTTTTGTCCTGCAGCCAGCGGGCAAGACTCGCAAGCAGCGCAGCGCAGTGGTTCTGCGAAGTCACAAGGCCGTCTTTGATCAGGACTTGTGCTTGGACGGCCTCTCAGAGGACAAGGTGCGCCGCATGGCGGTGTGTGTCAAAGTGGAGAGCAAAGGCCGTGGCCTGGAGCGGGGCCGCCTGCTGGGCCAGGGCGAGCTGCTCCTGGGCTCCCTCCTGCTGCTCTGAAGGAACCTTGGACACTAACAGCTGCTTTGTACAAAATAAACTTTTCTGGTTTTTCTACCCTGGCCTCTTAATAGTTCCGTATTGACTTAATTAGTCATCGGAGCATTTTTGCATGAATACCCTCCATATTTTTTTTCTCAGCAAATGCAATGTGGTGTGTAGCAGTAATGTTCCCGTTGTATATTGCCAACTACACACCATTTTACCCACACGCTTATGGCAGTATAACTGAGTAACTGTGTGGCTGCATGAGACCTTCAGAACATGACAATGAAATGTGTCACATGCTGGCAACTTTTAGAGTGTGTGATGAAATGTTAAAAGATACAAAACCACAAAAAGTGGTTTTAACACAAAAGTGTTAAAACTAAAGGAAATTTGAAGATCTATTTTCCTCCAATATAATTATGAAGTTTGTTAATTCCATGACATCTCTTAGAAACTTTTTTTAGAGACTATAGGGTCGCTATGAGTCGCAGGCGACTCGACGGCACATAACAACAACAACATCATTTGAGATATTCGTGTCTTAGGTATTGGATAACTAAGCCAAGAAAAGGCAATGAAGTGGCTCTTACAAGGTCAACAGTGAATGATTAAGTAACACTTGAGTCAGATATTCTTCATTGCATCTTGCTGCAAATGCATGGGAAAAATCAGAACTGTTTTAATGTATTAAACTTAGAAGCAATATATTAACTTATTGAGAAGCAGTATATTAAAAATTATTAATGTAATAATTATGTTTATTATTTGTACAAACATATCCTAATACATTTAAGAGCATTAACTCGGGTGATTTCTAAAACAACTTTTACAAGAAAGTATGTTTTGCCCCTTTTTACAGGGTGGGGATACTGAGGCACAGAAAAGAGGCTACAGTTCTCAAATTAGGCAATAAGGGTTTTATTCACTATGCCTAAGTAGTACAACATGTCTAAAGGGACTGTCTCTTTGTGTTATGAGATTGCAACTTCAGCTTCTGTCTGAAAGTGGTCACTCAGTAGTGAATGTTTCCAGTTTGAATTCACCAAATACTCTGCTGGAGAAGGAGGGGCAATCTCCTCCTGTGCCAGTCAGATCCGATTTGATGGTACACAGCAACAACAACAAAAAAAAAAACCCCCAACAAACAAAAAGAAGTGGATGTCTCTTCCCATTCTTCATCCATTAGTGGGAATAGCAAATTGGTTGAAAGTGGCTTCAGATGTTGAGATGAGACTGAGAGAAAGAAGCTAGCCAAATTTAGTCACTGAAACAGGGCCTAGGTAAACTAATCTGGCAGGTCATGAAATCTAGAGTGTACATACTACTTTGTCCTACCTGTGACTTAAATAACTACTAATAATAAATCTATGTTTTAAAGAATGATTTTCCTTCATCCTTCACATTCACTACTAGCCAGGCATATCTCTTCCTGCCTTACATACATTAGAGGAAAATGTATCATTTATAAAGGAGAATGGAAAATATTTAAATATATGTGTGTGGTATGGAAAAAGTTCTAATGGAGCAGTGGGCCTTAGTGGTTATTTCCAAACAGAATCTCTAGTACTTCTAAATTATGATTGGATGCAATAGCCTAATCAACAAGATTTTTAAATTAGGTAAGACATAAACTCATTGGAATTTTAGCACTAGAAAAAAACTTTTAAGAATTATTTTGTACTAAACCTAAAGTGCTTGCTGCTGAGGGTCAGGGACTGCAGCCTTCACTATGGATCGAGGCTCAATGTCAAGAAGACAAAGATTCTCACCACTGGACCAATTGGCAGCATCAGGATGGATGGTGAAGAGATTGAGATTGTTCACAGCTTTAGTTTGCTTGGCTCCACAATCAACACTCTTGGCACCAGCAGCCAGGAAATTAAAAGATGTATTGCCATGGGAAAGTCTGCTGTTAGGGACCTCTCTAAAGTACTCAAAAGCAACGGTGTATCTCTGGAGACAAAGGTGTATCTGGTACAGGCCACGGTCTTTACAATCACCTGTTATGCATCAGAGAGCTGGGCAATGACCAAGGAGGATAGAAGGAGAATTGATGCTTTTGGGCTTTGATGTTGGAGAAGAGTGCTGAAGGTGCCATGGACTGCTAATAAAACAAACAGATTCATTCTGGAGAGGGTTAAACTGGGCTGCTCCTTGGAGGCAAGGATTCTGAAGCTTCGTCTGACATACTTTGGTCATATTGTAAGGAGAGACCCATCCTTGGAGAGGGACATCATGCTTGGGAGGGTGGAGGGCAGGTGCAGGAGGAGAAGGCCCTCTAGGAGACGGATTGACTCGGTGACTGGGGCAATCGGGATGAGTGTGTCGGAGGCAGTGGGATTGGCACTGGACAAAGCAGAGTTTAGAGCTGTTGTACATAGGGTTGCTATGAGTCGCAGGCGACTCGATGGCACATAACAACAACAACAACAACAATCTCATATATAATAGAAGATGAGCCAAGTAGATAAATTGTTGTCTGCCTAAATCACATAATTAGTAAAAGAAGAGGAAAAAACCCAATTCTGTGCTCATTTTGCCTTTCTGTCTAAGGCAACTTGGAACAGTACTTCCAAGACAGAAGAAATTATTCTTTTACATTATTACAATAATTTTACTTATTTGTTTCTAAGACATTTTGTTTGCAATAAGAGTGTGTGTGTGTGTGTGTGTGTGTGTGTGTGTGTGATAACATTGAAGTTCCAATTGTTGCTCTTGAGTAGATTTCATGTATGGTGTCAGTCCATCTAACACTAAAGAACAAACTGATGATCTAGAAGATTTAAGAGATATTCTTCCCCTATATCCATTCTCAGGATCAGGATGCCTAACTCTCTAAGATGTTTGAAAGTCAGAGAAAAAAGTTAGTACAGTATGATCTCTCAGATGTTAAAGCAAAAAAATATGTGAACAGACAAAAAAGGCACTTGAAATTCATCAGTTCATTTTTAGAGAACCTATTAAGTTATAAGGAAGCTCTGGTGACTTAGTGAGAAGAAGTTGCACTGCCAACCCAAAGGCATGCAGTTCAAACGTGCAATCTGCTATGCTGCAGAAAGATGGACAATCTCTTCCCTTGCCATTTACTGTCTCTGAAAACCTGCTAGAGCGCCAACTACAGATTGGTTCCAATTAGATAGTCTATAAAAACAATAACAACACTATGGTAGCGGGTTGGTGTGTTGGAATTAGTGTGACTGGCTCAAGACAGGGAAGGGTTCAGAGCTGCTGTACATAGGGCCACTATACATCACAGGCGACTCAACAGAACATAGCAACAATAATATACTATGACATATTTGGAAACAGGAGTAGCATCCACTTCCTAAACAACACGCCTCTGGAAACCCTATGAACTTTGATAAATGTTGATAGTTGTAGAGGGGCTTCAGGCCTTTTGTTCATAGGGTTGCTATGAGTTGTGCTCCACTGGAAGGTAATAAACAACAATAACAATGGTGGCAATAGTTCATAGGGAGTTATACTACTTACACATAGGTCACAACTCTCGTTGTTAAGTGCTGTCGAGACATAGGCAACTCATAGCGATCCTATGAATGAAAGACCTGGACGCCTGTATAACTTTTATCCTTTCTCCAGGTTCATAGGGTTTCCAGAGGCAAGCTATTTGTGGAAGTGGATGCCACTCCTGATTCCAACCTTGTTTTAATCGGGGAGCTCCACCAAACACTGTCCTTCATGGATAACCATTTCCCATTTGACTAATCAGTGTCACAGTGTTCAGCTTCACATCAACCACAAGTTACCTCTGTATGACAAGTGGACACACCAGGGCTATATGACCTACAAGAATGTTTGACCAAAAACAATCAAAAACAGGCCTGAGGGCTGTGGATTAGAGTCACCCACCTTTGGCTTAGTAGCATCATTTTCTGTCCACTAGGCCAAGTGGTCTCTCTCTATGTTGTTAAGTGCCATCGAGTTGTAGGTGACTCATAGAGACCTTATGAACAAAAGTCCTCAACACTTGCATGACTTTCATCCTTTCTCCAGGTTCATAGGGTTTCTGGAGACAAGCTATTATGGAAGTGGATGCCACTCCTGCTTCCAAGCTTGTGTTAATCGGGGAGCACCACCCAAAACTGTCCATCTACCAGTAGCTCGCTGCATGCAGTGAAAGATGAACAATCTGTTCTATCCTTGGAAGCTCAATGGAGAGTCTACTACAGACCCATCATCCAGCTGGATGATGATGAGTGTGAGGTTTTTATTTGTTTTCATGATGTTCTAAAATTTACAGCTTAAATAAGATACATGCCTTTGTGGAATTCAGGTTTTCAGGAGTCAAATCAATGGACAACAAGCAAATTATTTTAATAGTGTAAAAAAAATAAAATATAATAATGGAGTATGGTGAGAGGACATCTTAGAAGGTTTGTCTGAGAAAAACCTCTATGAAAACCTAAACTTGTTTATATCCCTTTTCTACAGTGTGCTTACATAATGCTGCTGTATTTCAATCCTATGTCCTAATCTAGGTATTTCTGACTTTCCAGAGTCACATGAGAAGTCCTTTCCTAGGAATTCTTCTAATGGGTGGTACTCATAACATAGAGATCAACACTGGAGTATAAAACCTGTCCTGCCTCTAGGTTTATGGGGTCAGCCAACAGAATAGATCTGAGGTAGTCCATGTGTTAACAAACCCAGTTTTTACTATTCTGCATATAGATATACAGCACAATTCCATTGGGTAAGAATCGTATTTTGACACGTCTTTATTAACTATGGACTTAATTTGAGAGAATTGAAACTCTGGACCATTCTAGAAAAAAAGAAGGATTACTTCTTTCTCTCTCTCTCTCTCTCTTTTTTTTATTGTTGTTTTGTTTTATGGTTTTCAAAGTAAAGTTTTCTCTTTCATGCTCTTAAAGCTTCTCAACCCCATATGTGCTTGTTCCTCTCATTCACCTTACCTGAAGAAGATACTACAGGTTGGCTCCTCAAGTGCTTTCTGCCCTCTGTTATAGAGAATGTTGTTATTATGTACCTTAGAGTCAGAACCCACCCATAGCTGACTCTCTGGTGGGTTTTCAGAACCGTTAATCCCTAGATTGCCTATTCTCCCACAGAACAGCTGGTGGCCTGGAACTGTGTGCCTTCAGGATTGCAGCACAGCTTCTTGCTACAAGGCCACCAGAATTTCCTAGTTCTAGAAAATAAGCCAAACCAAATCTACTGCTATCTAGTTTATTCTGACCACCCCCTTCATAGCAATCCTATAAACAACAGATCTGAACCCTGCCCTATGCTGTGCTATTATCAAACTTTCTGACATACTTTAGCCCATTGCTGTAGTCACTGTGTCAATCCATCTCAATGAGGGTCTTCATCTCTTTCAGCGACCCTCCACCTTTCCAAGCATGATGTCCCTCTCCAAGGAAAAGCCTCTCCTAACAGCATTCCCAACATATGTGAGAAGAAGCTTTATCATCTCTGCTTCCAAGGTATATTCTGGCTGCACCATCTTCAAGACCCTATCTGTTTGTTTGGCAGTCCATGCTATATCTAGTACTCTTCTCCAATACAACAGCACAAAGGCATCAATTCTTCTTTCTGCCCTCTTTATTGATTGTTCAGCTTTCAGATGCATAGCAAATGATTGTAAAGACAGTGTTCTGAGCCAGCATAATAGTTGCATGGAGCTGGGATTGTAAAAAAACTTAAATGACCCCAAGGAGACCTTTCAAAAAGTCTCATCTCAACCAGTAGCTGAAGCTTATTGGAAGAATGGGCTCTAGAACAAATGTGAGGTGTGGAAGGTCAAGTTAACTCTGGCTAAAATCCGCAAAGCTGCCTGAGAGTTGCTGATACTGGATGAGAAGGACCCAAGGGGTCTGTGTGAATGCAACAGTGCTGGATGAGGGCAAGATGAACCTTGATTACATCCTGGACCTGAAGATGTATTCAAGTTGAGTTTGGTCAAGTCTATCTGCTACACATCTGCTACATATACTGAAATAATTAAATTTATTACTATGATTATGATGATGATGATGATTTGTTCTAGTGGCTTAGTGGTAAGGAATTGCACTGTCAATGCACAGTATGCAGTTAAAATCACCAGCTATTCTCTGGGAGAAAAATGGGCAGTCTCTTACTGTATGATAGACTACCTCTAACCTGCTGGGGCATCAGATAGGGGTTTGTTCCAACTCTAAAGAACACAACAAAACAACATTACTATTTTGACCAAACAGATACCCACTAGATTATTTAAGGATTAAAAAAAAAAAACAAACCCAAACTATTTTATTCCTTCTCTGACATTCTCTTTTTGTATACACTGATCCAAATTCCAACATACAGTTTTTCTTTCCCCTGAAGAATGTTCTTTAATGTTTAACAAACTATGTTTCCTGGAAATAAATTCTATCAGTTTTTGATTGTTGGGGAAAGCTTTCCTTTTTCATTCATTTTGAAGAATATTTCACTGGATATAGAATTATGCTGTGAAGTTTTTTTAGGTTTGGTTTCTTTGTGTTTTGATTTGGTTTCCTTCCCCCAATTTTAACTCTTTAAATATTTTACTCTACTTTTCTCTTGTTTGCATAACGAGTGTATGAGTAAGGATGGTGGAGTGAGGAAATGTTAAAACTAATCCTTTTCTTTGTTTCTCTGATGTTGTTGTTCTTAGGTGCTGTGGAGTTCTGCATGAGTACATCTCACAGCAATCCTATAAATGACAGATCTGAACCCTGTCCTATCTTGTACATTTTATTTCTCTGATTTCTTTGATTTCCTAAAGTCTGAGCATGGTGTTTCTTAGCATATTTAGAAGCATGTTTAGAGTCTCTGTTCTGCTTCCTAGTTTATTAAGCATTGTCTGAAATCTTAAAAGCTTTTCAATATCCAGCTTTGACAATTGGTCTCTATTTGCTTGGAGCAACAGATGAGGAAGAAGAATCAGGAATTGAAGAGTTTGTGCAATGTATGGGTAATTGCTTCCATGAATAACTGCCTTTGTCTGATGGGAGATCAGTACTGGATGGTGCCCAGCTACCGTTACTGAACATTTTGATTAAAGACTTTGTAGGATTCTTACTAGAAGGGAAGAAATGCAGAGCAAGGTTTCAAATTTACATAGACTCTAGGTTTGTTTTATTTTTTTTAAGCATAAGGGCTGGATAAACTTCTTAAAGTATTGCTGAGATAACTTTTAAAAATGTTAACGATATCCTAAAGTAATTTTAAACCCAAATAGTACTTTATTTAGCTTAACTAGTTGAATAAACATTGTATGGAAAAGACATTTAACTGCATGGATCACAAAAGTTGATGGCTAATATTGAGAAGAATGGGAATCTCAGAAGACTTACTTGTACTTATGTAAAACCTTGTCTATATCAAGAGGCTTGGCCAAACAAGGTAAGAAAATACTGAATACTTTAAAATAATAAAAGTACAATCCTGTGATTTTATCCCTACACATCCTCACAGCTCTGCTTCCATCCCTCCCCACCTTGGACCCATACATGTTTTACTAGTTATCCTTCTGCTTTTATAATAATGGTCTTATAATTTGTCCTTATGAGATTGAGTTAGTTCACTCAGCTTAATGATCTCTAGTTTCTCCCATGGCTTCCACAACAGGCTTAAGCATGACAGAGATCATGAGAATGGCACAGGATAGGACCTAGTTTACATCTGTTGCTCACAGCAAGTCTATAAGTGTAGCCAACTCATTACCACCTAACAACCACAGCAATTACAGTGTTGAAAGTATAGGGATGAGAAAGTCAATACAGTTGATGAGAAATCAGGCTCAGAATAAAAATAATTGGAGTGTGATTGTATGAGCTTTTAGATGTGGGGATGTTGGTTATTTTTATAGGCTGGGAAGAGTCAAACAGATGGTAGAACACAGAAGATACAAGAGCCAGGTTTTGACAGGCTGAGGTTTAGGGGAAAGTGGAGCTAGCAGAAGGCGAGTGAAGTACATTTCCATTTCAGATTTGGAAAAAATGATAATGAAGTGACAGGGCATGTGAACTAGAAGGAATACAAAATATGTTATTAATATACGTTAAAGGCTTGTAAGTTGTCCTATTTTTAGCTTAAACAAAATAAAAGAAGAAAAAGTAACTCTTCTGTATCACAGGATAGACACCATACTATATTGATTAAAAAAAAAATTCATTAATTTGGTTTGTCCTTGTTATTGTCCATTTCCTTCATGAAGTCATTAGAGATTCAACTGTACTTTCAAATGAATGAAAAATAACAGAATCCATAAAAATATTGATTAAAATATAAATAAATAAAAAAGCATTAATTAAAGTAGTTAAAACTTTTTTCTTTTTTTTATTGGGAAAAACATATTGGGGGTACAAGGAGGTGAGGGTTGGGGGCAGAAG
>NW_006400014.1:3583680-3598841 GCF_000299155.1 Elephantulus edwardii
GTCTGTGGAAGGCCATAATGGCCCTGCTTTAAGTGGTTCACTGCTCCTGCAGCTCACCATGCTGTCTCTGCCTCCACCGCCATCTTGGATCTCCAGTAGTTAAAACTTTTAAAAAACCCACAATGTATGGGAATTATTGTATTAAATATAATGTCAACGAAGGAAAACATGTGTGGCAGGGAATATGTATTAAAAACATCAAGAAAGTTGTCCATCAGTGTTGTATCCTGTCTCCATGCCTACTCAATCTGTATGCTGAACAAATCATTCGAGAAGCAAAACTTTATGAAGAAGAATATGACATGAGAATTGGAGGAAGACTCATCAACAATCTGAATTATGCAGATGAAACAACCTTGCTTGTTGAAAATGAGGACTTAAGGCACTTACTGAAGAATATCAAAGAATATCAAAGCCTTCAATACAGATTATATTTCAACATCAAGAAAATTAAAATCCTCACCAATGAGCCAGTAAGAAGCATGATAGATGGAGGAAAAAATTGAAATTGTCAACAATTTCATCTTGCTTGGATCTAACATTAACACTGGGTAACAGCAGTCAAGAAATAAAAAGCTGTATTACATTAGGAAAATAAAGGAGCTTTCCAATATACTAAAGAACAACCTGATTCAAGTCATGTGTGTGTGGTTTTGTTTTGTTTTACTGACTTTGCATGCATCTGAAAGTTAGACAATAAATGAGGATGACAGAAGAAGAATCTTTATCCTTGAATGTGGTGTTGGAGAAACTGAACATCCTGTAGACTGCCAAAAGAACAAACAAATATGTGTTGGAGAAAGTGTAACGAGGGTGCTCCTTGGAGGCAAAGATGGTGAAGTTTCATCTCACATATTTTGTACATGTTGTTAAGAGCCAGTCTCTGGTAAAGGCCATCCTACTGGGGACAGTGAGGGATCAGAGCAAAACAGGAAGACCTTCAAAACAGATTTACACAATGACTGTAATAATGAGCTGGAGTCTATCAGATTATGATAGCCACAGGGTAGGACAAGGTTCAGATCTGTTGTTCATAGGGTCTCTCTCTATGAATCATGGCTGACTTAAAGGCACCTAATAGCGAGTTTTAAAACTATCTACCTTGAGCATTACACTCTTTTAAGATCTATATGTGAGCTCTGGTGGTCTAGTGGTAAGAAACTGTCCTGCAAGCTCAGTGGTACATGGTTCGAATCAATCAGCTGCTCTGCAGTAGAAGGATGGGCAGTCTCCTTCCACGCAGTTTATTGCCTTTGAAAATCCACTGGACAGTCAGCTATGGGCTGGTTCTGACTCAATGGCACACGCAACAAAAACAGCAACAGTGGGATCAAAATGGCAGCAGTAACAGGAAGATTAGATAAAAACCTTAGCAGATAGTGGGTTTATGTTAATAGGAAAGAACAATTCAGAAAGGGAAAGTGAGCATGGTTTCACAACTCATGAAAGAATACAGTCATGTCAACAAATGTTACATAGAGAAATGGTTGAACGAGATTTTGTTTTACTGTGTATATGCTCATAAACAATGGCAAAATAAATTTTAAATATAAGAAGAAAATCTTATGGATCACAGTTGTGCTTGGATATACATGGAACACCATGAGTTGGAGTTAGCCCATGCCAACTTGTTTAATTTCTTTTTAAAAATTACATGCCAAAAAAGGGAAGATAATAGAAACAGAGGTCATATTTGTAAGAGAATTCTAATGCAATTATTATCTTAGTATAAACCAAAACCTAAAGCTAAATATGCTTATCAAATTGATTTCATTCATGGTGACCCTCCATTGGGTTCCCAAGTCTACAAATGTTTACAAAAGGAGATTGCCTATCATTTTCCCTTGGAGCAGCTGGTGGATTTGACTGAACTTTTAGCTAACAAAAAATAACAGGGTCTATAAAAAAAATCCTAGAACATAAAAATTTTAAAATATTCAATGTTAAATCAATAGCATCAGAATAGAATAAAGTTTACAAATTTTCTTTCTGCAAGCCATTTATTTAGTCATTTAAGATCAATAAAGATAAAAGAGAACAACTACAGAGAAGAGTAAAATTTCTTGAGGCTCAATTGATAGAGATAATAATTGTATCATTATATGTATGAGAACACTCTGGAATAAGAGATGCATTGCAGAGTGGGCTCAGGGAGAAGGAGGGAGAGGGGAAGAAAATATGCAACAATAAATAAAAGAGAAAACAAGAAAATAATTGTATCATTAGCGCGAAGTTTGAATAGAAAGCAAGTTTAGAGATACTCCTGATTTTCCTTCAGGTAAGTTAATAGAGATCATCTTTGTCAAAGAGTTGACAATCCCTCCTTTCCTTTTCCTATCCCCCTACAGCTGGGAGCAGAAACATGAGCTGTCTGCTGACATCAGAACAGGAGCAAGATTTCAGAGCCAGTTTCTAATAGTCATTAGTCAAAAGGCACAATGCCATCCACACATGGCAGGCCACATGTCCTTTGGAGCAACACTGAAAGTGTAGGCTGTTGATAGCAAATTGACTTTTAAGGAAGAGCTTATATTTAAAATAGGGAGCTCAAGTGACCTAGTGGGTATGTAGTCGTGCTGCCAAAGCAAAGGTAGGAAACTTGAATTCACCAGCTGCTCTGTGAGACAAAGATGAGCAATCTCCATTCCTGCGATTTATAGCTCCTGAAAACCACTAAGGGTCAGCTATGAGTTGATTCTGACTCAACAGAAATGAGTTTTATATCTAAAACTTGAGAGACATGGGTACCAAATCTCAACTTTGTCATGTCTCTTGACACATTAGTTAAACACACACACACACACACACACACACACCCTGTAAATTTAATTGTGGTTCATGACAACCGCATGTGTTACACAGCAGACTGCATTAGGGGTGTTCTTATATATCATCTTTTCAGAAAAAGATCATCAGGACTACTACAATTACTGCTATGTGAATTTCAATTATCAACTTCCATTTTTTTTTTCATTAGATTGAGGAGGAACTTTTTTGTGTCTGCACAATTTTTTTTATGATTAAAAGAGATAGTGTATTAAAAGTCCTTTGTGCAATACTTTGTACCTAGAATCACTTAAAGTTCTTTTAACTTCTTATGGATCATAGGTGTCCCTGGATGGTGGTGGTGTGGTTGTTGGTAGGTGCTGCCAATTGTGTACAACCCATAGTGATCCTATGACCAACAGATCTGAACTCTGTCCTTTCCTGTGCCAGGTGCACACTTCCTGACACATTAGAGCCCATTGCTGCAGTCACCGTGTTAATCCACCTGGTTGAAGGTTTTCGTCTCCTTTGCCTTTCTAAGCACCATGTCCTTTTCCAAGGAATAGCCTCTCCTAGCAACATGCCCTAAGTATGAGAGATGAAGCTTTTTCATCTTTGCCTCCAAAGAGCATTCTGGCTGCACTTTCCCTAAGACAACTTGTTTATTCTTTTGGTAGTCCATGGGATGTTCAGTGCTCTTCTCCAATACTACAGCTCAAAGGCATCAATTCTTCTGTTATTCTTATTCATTGTCCATCTTTCAGATGCATTGCAAGTGATAGAAAAGACCATTGCTTGAGTCAGAAACACTTTAGTCCTCAAACTGGCATCATTATTCCTCAGTAGACTGGAGAAATCCTTAACTACAGACTTTCCTAGTGCACTTGTTGTGATTGTTAGGTGTTGTCGAGTAGAATAAGACTTGTAGTGACCCTGAACAAAACATCTGAACCCTGTTCTATCCTGCGCTATCCTCAAACTTCCTCACACACAAGAGCGCATTGCAGCAGTCAATCCACCTGGTTGAGAATCTTCCTCTCCTTCACCAACCATCCACTCTTCCCAGTATCATGACCTTCTCAAAGGAATAGCACCTCCTAGAAACATGTCCAAAGTATGTGAGGAGGAACCTCATCATCCTTGCCTCCAAAGAGCACTCTGGCTGCACCATCTCCAAGACATATCTGTTTGTTCTCTTGACAGTCCATGGGATGGATGTTCAGTGCTCTTCTCCAACATCAAAGTTTAAGGGTGTCAATTCTTTTTCTGTCATCCTTATTCACTGTCCAGCTCTCAGATGCATAGCAAGTGATTGGAAACTATAGCCTGAATCAGACACACCTTAGTCATCAAACTGACAGCATTTCTCCTCAATAATTTGAAAAGGTTCCCGACTGTGGATTTTCCCAGAGCAACGTGTCTCTTATTTCCTGACTGCTCATACCAAGGGTGTTAATTGTGGATCTAAGCAAGATGAAACTGCTGACAGTTTCAATCTCTTCTCTATCCATCATGACATAGTCTATTGGTCCAGTGGTAAGAATCTTTGTTTTCCTGATATTGAGATGCAATTCATACCAAAGGCTATATTCCTTGATCTTTTCCAACAAGTGCTTCAAGCCATCCTTACTTTCATCAATCAAGGTTGTGTCATCTGCGTAATGCAGGTTATTGATTAGTCTCCGTCTGATCCTGATACCACATGCCTCCTTACAGAGTCCAGATTCTTGGATAATTTGCTCAACATACAGATTGAACAGGTATGGAGACAGAATACATCCCCAATGTACTCCATTCCCTATTCCAAATCATGCAGTGATCCCCTCCTTTGTTTGCACAACAGTCTCCTTGTCCAGGTATCAGCTCTGCATGAGCACAATTAGGTGCTCTGGGATTCCCATTCTTTTCCATGTCAGCCACAACTTGTTATGATCCACACAGTCAAATGCCTATCCATAGTCAATAAAGCATAAATAGACATTCTTCTGGTATTCCTTACTTTCAGCTGGGATACATCTGACATCAGAAATGACATTCCTGGTGCCACAGCCTCTTCTAAATCCTGCTTGGACCTCTGGCAGTTTCCTATCAATCTAGCCATTTTTGAATGGTCTTCAGCAGTATCTTGCTTGCATGTGATATCAATGTTATTATTCAATAATTTCCACATTCATTTGGATCATCTTGGGAATGGGAACAAATATGGATCTCTTCCAATTCATTAGCCAGACATCCGTCCTCCAAATTTTCTGGCATAGATTAGTGGGTGCATCCAAGGTTGTATCTATTAATTGAAACAAGTCAATTGGTATCCCATTGATTCCTGGGGCCTTATTTTTGCCAACGCCTTCAATGTAGCTTCTACTTCCTTCTTCATTACCATTGACTCCAGTTCATATGATACTTTCTGAACTTTTTCAGTGTCAGTCAATTCTTTCTGGTAAAGTGACTCTGTATTCCTCCCATTTCCTTTTGATGCATTCTGAGTCACACAATATATTGCCCACACCATCTTTCAATATTATGACAAGAGGCTTAAATTTGTTTTTCAGTCTGAGAAATGCAGACTTCCCTTTTCATTCTCAATTCCAGCTTTCTGCACATTCCATAATAGTACTTTGCTTTGTCCTCCTAAGCTGCCCTTTGAAATCATCTGTTCAGCTTTTACTCCAACATATTTCCCTTTAGTTTTGCCTTCTCGGTTCCCCAGTGCAATCTTTAGAGTCTTTGCTGACATCCATGTCAATGTTTTCTTTCTCCTCTGCTTTCGTAATGACCCTTTGCCTTCTTCATGGATATCATCCTATTCAGATGGAATTGATTCAAGATCATATATTGATTCCTGTGGACTTATTTTCATTTTCTTCAACTTCAATTTGAACATGTATATGAGTAATTGATTATTTGACCCACAGCCTGCTCCTGATCTAGTTTTGACTGCTGATATTGAGCTTCTCTAACAATTTCTTCCACAAATGTAGTCAATCTGATTTCTATGCAGCCCATCAGGTGAGATCCATATACAAAGTTGTCTTTTCTGTCTTTTAGAAAAGGTATTTGTAATGAATAAATAATTGTAAATACAAAATTCAATCATTCTCTTTCCAGCCTCATTTCTATTCCCAAGCCCATATTTTCCAACTATTATTCCTTCTTCACTCTTTCCTACTTTTGCATTCCAGTCACCAATTATCATAATGCATCCTGATTGCATGTTCAGTCAATTTTAGACTGTAAAATTTGGTAAAAATTCTCAATTTCTTCCTCTTTGACTCAAGATGTAGGAGCATATATTTGAATAATAGTCATATCAATGGGTGTAACTTTTATGTGTATGGATATTATCCTATCAGTCTCAACATTGTATTTCAGAATAGAACCAGTCTCAACATTGTATTTCAGAATAGAACTTGGAATTGACTTTTTGGCTATGAATGCAACACCATTCTTCCTCTGTTTTTCATTCCCTGCATAGTATACCATATGATTATCTGACTCAAAGTTGCCAAGCTGGCCAATCACATCTCACTAATGCCTAGTATGTTGATATCCAAGTGTTCCATTTCATTTAAAAAATTTTTTTGGTTTTCCAACATTCAAACTACTTATATTCCATGTTCTAATTATTAAACAATGTTTGTTATTGATTTTCCTCACTTCAGTCTGGATCTTACTGTTGGCACCAATGGTGTTAATTATGGATCCAAGCAAAATTAAGTTGTTGACAGTTTCAATCTTTTCTCCATCTATCATGATATTGTCTATTGGTCCAGTGCTAAGAATCTTTGTTTTCTTGACATTGAGATGTGATTCATATTGAAGGCTGTATTCTTTGATCATCCACAACAAGTGCTTTAAGTCCTCCTTACTTGTAGGAAGCAAGGTTGTATAATTTTCATAACACAGGTTATTGATGAGGCTTCCCCTGATTCTGATGCCACATTTCTTTTCATGAGTCCAGCCTCTTGAATAAACCGGATGGTGCAAATGGTTAAAGTACTAAGCTGCTAACCAAGTGTTGGAGGTTTGAGTCTACTCAGAGACACCTTGAAAGTAAGATCCAATATCTATTTTCAAAAAAACCAGCCACTGAAAATCCCAGGGAGCAAAAAAATGAATATACATTCTTGTTAAAGCAGTAATAACTAACAAGAATTTGTGAGTAGATACCTAGGTGAGGGAGGTTATATCAGAGTAAACTCATATTCATATATAGGTATGGCAGTGGGTATTTCTACTTTCACATTTGCAGATAATACAAGGCTAACAAAGCAGGAGTGGCATTCATTTCCTAAACATCATATCACTGAAAACTCCATGAACTTTGATAAATTATGATAATCATAGAAAGTCTCGGGCCTTTTGTTCATAGAGTAGCTATGAGTCATGCTTGACTCAACAATTAACAACGTCAACAACAACTGGTGGCAAAGAGCTCTGCTGCCAATCCAAAGTCATGCAATCCAAATCCATCAGCTGCTCTGTAGGAGAAAGACAGGCAATCTCCTCCCATGCAATTTACACCCTCTGAAAACCTATTCGAGGGTCAACTAAGGGTTTCTTCTGACTCAGTAGTACTCAATAACAACAATTACAAGGGTAGTCAAGTATAAGGAAGCATGCAGGGGGAATAGTTATAGAACCTACTGAGGTATTGGGACTGAACCCCTGGAACTGAAGGCTAAGGACCAGTCTTGGAGACGTATAGATTCATTGATAAAACACAGTTCTATATTGTAACCTAATGATTAGCGTCTGAAGTCTCCAAGGTGTACACGCAGACATCTATTGATCTTTTCCCTTACAGAGTGAAGAAGAATAAGGAAAAATGAAAACTCAAGGAAGCAATTAGTCCAGAGTACTAATGGCTCACATAAACTTCCTCTAATCTGAAATCAAAAGAATGAGATGGTGCTCAGCTACTGCTGTTGGCCACCCGGATCAAGACCGCAATAGAAAGTCTCTCTCTTTTAGATGAGTGTGTGTGTGTGTGAAGTTAGAATAAAATCCAAGCTAAAAAGATAGAAAGACCTGACTTCTTGGTTAGAAAGAGACTAGAGTAGCCCTCCAATTATTACAACCTGACTTGGACCTGAAGATACTCTCACAGGCGATATTCCAGCAAAATAATAAATGGTATTATAAACAAACAAACAACCCAGCAATGCTCTTGAATAATATGCTCCTCAGCACAGTCAAGTATATGAGACTAAAAGGGCAACAGTGGTCAAAAATTAAAGCTGAGAAGACAGGGAAAGACATGGAAACCAGAAGAATGGATCTGGGGAAGCCAGAAAGAAAACAGGAAGAGTGCTGACACTGCATGGATTGTAACCTGTGTCACAGAACAATTTGTGCATTTAGTACTGGTTGGTAAAACTAGTTTGCTGTGTAAACTTTCACCTAAAGTGTGATAAAATAATTAAAGAAAGAAAACTCTACAGAGCATAGTTCTGCTCTGATAAACATGGGGTTGCTATGAGTTGGTTGTTGAGAATAGATGGTGCTAGTGGGCTTTCCTTAGACTTCTGGCTTCCATTTGCCATGTAGCTAGAAGCCATTTGAGAAACAATGGATGATTTCAGAATATATAGGCAATAAAAGTACTAGATAAACAAGAATGCCCAAAAGAGGGATTCAAGAAATAAGAAGGTTTTGACATTTATTTAATATTTACCTACTGGCAAGAAGCTGCACTACAATCCCGAATACCTGCGGTTCGAGGCCACCAGCTGCTCTACAGGAGAAGGATGGGCAATCTCCTCCTGTGGATTAACTGCCTCTGAAAACCTGCTGGAGGGTCAGCTATGGGCTGGTTCTGACCCGACGGTACTCAACAAGAATTTACTTGCTCTAGATGTAATAGTTCTGGTGATGTTATAGTTAAAACTCTTGACTACTAACATCAAAGTTATTGTATTCAAGGTGATTTAAACCCACCAGCCATTCTTTGGGAGAGAGATAAGCCAGTCTGCTCCCATAAAGATTTACAGACTCTGGGACCCTATCAAACAGTTTTACTCTGTTCTAAAGGTTCTCTATAAAGCAGAATCAATTCAAAGGCAATGGAGTTGATGTTGTTATTTGTGTGTTTGTTTTTATGTTCTAAATATTGTATTAAGTTCTGGTTGCCTAGTGGGAAAGGAGTTGTGCTGCCAACCAAGAAGTATTGGAATCTCCCAGCTGCTCCTTGGTAGAAAAATGAGCAAACGGCCTATGAACACCTACTAGAAAATCATCTATGAGTCTGTTCCAACTCAACTTTAAGTTACACACAACAACAATAAATACTGTCTTAGGTACATTGAGTATTAGATCTCTTTGTGCTACAGACAAGGTGAAGAAGTTTTTACAAGTAGAATCTGACACTCGAAGAAGAAGCTGGAGAAGGAGTAAGTCCCAATTTGGACCCATGTGTATATAATTACAAGATCTTTGCTAGACGTTAGGTATCCAAGATGTGGGCTGAATTTAGGTCTGTCCAAAAGAAAGAGAAGGACGACCACTGAAAAGGAATTCCATTTTGAGGCCAAGGTAAGTAAAATGTGTTCTACTTCTTAGGTTCTGAACAGCCCCTGAGAATACTTGGGAAGAGTCTATTGGTAATATGTTGCCACCTGCTGGGAACTTCGACTTGCTGACCTCATGCATAAAACCAAAATATAGGTAGCACAGTGTCCTGCAACACTTACTCATTCTATGTCGGCAGCAAACTTCCAGTTACTCACTTATATCAGATTGCCCATGGGGAATATTATTTTTCCATCTTTTATAGGAATTTTATTACATGATAAACCATGAAACAAGCAACAGATTGAAAGGGCAAGCTTTTCCAAAAAAGTGAGAAAATCAGTTTCATGTTCAAGGAAAAAAAGGACTGGTTTTGAACTAAGAGAGCTTACTTTTTTTTTACTTGGTGTAACCCATTTCTCTTCTGCTTGAAACTAGGCTTGAGCATTGCTTTCCTGGATGAAGGTCATGGAATTGCTAAATGTTTACAATCCTTAAACTTATTTAAGATTCCAAACATCATCTTAAATAAAGATGAAAGTACTAGAATTACAAGTGAACTTAGAAACAACTGATTTAATGTCCTCCCTTTACAGATAAAATAAAAAGATTTTTCAGGGCCATGTCGCTGGTAGCCTGTCTGACTCCCTGTCCAGTATTCTTTCTGCTTTCAAATGCCATGATTAAAATAGCACATCAGTGTACTGTTTGTTTTTTTGGATTAGTAAATAACATTTTAAAAATATGATCCCCACCAGAATATAATCACTCACCCACTGCTCAAATTGAAATCATTTTCTCCATTTTCTTCCTATCTTTGCTCCTGTTGTTATTGCTATGTGCCATTGGGTCAACTGCAACTCATAATGACCCTACAAACAACAGTTCTTAATATCCTGAGCCAACCTCACCATCTCTGACATACCTGACACCATTTTCAGTTTCACAGTGCCAATCCATCTCATCAAAGCCTCCCCCTCTTGCACTGACTTTCTACTAAACATGTGTCTTTCAAGGACTGGTCCCTTCTGGAAACATGCCCAAAGTATGTGAGGCAGAGTTTCAAAATCCTTGCCTCAAATGAGCAACTTGGTTTTACCCTCTCCAGGTCAGACCTGTTCGTTCTTTTAACAGTCTATGATATGTTCAATACTCTTCTCCAGCACCACAACTCAAAGGTATTCTTGTTTCAGCCTTAGTCATTGTCCAATTCTCAGATGTGTAGCTAGCAATTCAGAAGACCATGGCCTAGATCAGGTGCACCTTAGTCTGTGGACGGACATTGTTGCTCTTTAGTACTCTGGAGAGGTACTTGACAGTAGATTTTCCCAATGAATCTCATCTTTTAATTTCCTGTCTGCTGGCTCCAGTAACAGCATATATGTACACATACCATTTTGTTTTCAGTTTATTTGTTTAATGTTATAATAATTGTTCATGTTGCTATTGTTGCTTGCTGTTGTATTCCATTGATTTAGAACTGACCCATAGCTGACCAGGCTTTTAGAGGCTGTAAATCACACAGGAGGAGCTTGCTCATCTTTCTCCTATAGAGCTGCTGGTGGATTTGAACCATGTACCTTTGCATTGGCAGTGCAATTTCTTACTATGAAGCCACCAAAACTCAAATATCATATATCTTTGTTCTTGTTGTGTGGGTTTTCTAATTGGTTTCATTCAATCATTCATTAAATTTTATTTTAGACTATTAATTACAATTGATCAATGCCATTTATTGCAATGTTTCATCAAATCTTCACTATACCCTCTCTTCCCCTTCCCCATCCATCCAAATCTCTCCTCTCCTCACATTCCTCTCCCATCCCTGTCAACCTTCTACAAATTGTTTCTATCTATATATAAGCCTTTCTTTAGCTAGCTTCCCCCCACTAAACCAGTTATCTATAGAATGTGTGTTGTTGTGGTTAAGTACTGTTGAGTTGAAATTGACTCACAGTTGACCCTCTAGTAGGTTTAAAGAGGCAATAAATCACATGGAAGGAAATTGTGCAGCTTTCTCTTATACAGCAGCTGGTAAGTACTGCTTATCTTTGGGTTGGCAGGGCAATTTCTTCCCACCAAACCACCAGAGTGTCCTACAAGTAGATACATAGTAGTTTGTATGGCACTTTGCCACTTATTGAACTCATTTTTAAACTCTTCCCAACTTTCCCCCTCCCTGGAATAAATTCTAAGTGATTAGACTAGCATGAAGTGATTAGATTAGCATGACGGGTTATGAAATGTTATGATTCCTAATACATATTGATATACTGTCTTTCTGATTCACTACATTTTCTCTTACAAAGTGAACTGGGGAAAGCAGGAAAGAAAAATTCTGAATTTAATAGGCTTGTGCCTATAAAGAACTTGTTTATAGAAGGCACAGTACCCGCTGTGTTCTTGTATAATACACAGCAAATAAAAAAAATGAGAAGGGCTTGGTTGCTATGGTAAATAACAACTTTTACTGTTACATTTTAATGGATTTTATAGACACTTTCCCAAAAGATGTTCCAAAAGGCGGTTTGTGCTTACACTGAATGAGGTCCTTTACCTCCTCTAATCTCTTCTTCCCCTTGAGATTTTAGTTACATCAGTCTCCAAACAGCAATAATGCTATTTGTATTCGGGTTGGGGGAGGGATGTACTACTTTTAACTAGTCTTCCCATTTTAAATACCTGAAAAGAGATTTCAAGGAAAAATTAGCTCTGGAATTCCCAAACTCAGGTTTAAATAACAGGGAAGTACCTTGGTTCTATAGTGCTGCTATTACAAAGATACCACTGTGGATGACTTTAACAATAGAAATTTATTCTCTTACTATTTAAAAAGCAGAGGTACAAATTAAGAGTATAAAGGTCAAAATAGCTGTTTTGAATGTTTATAGATGTGAAGGTTTTTTTGGGTTTTTTTTTTAAATCTTACAGAATGGTGAGATTTTTATCTTACATTGACCATGTAAGTCAGAAAGGGCTGGTTCTGAAGGCATCGTGCCCTGAAAGTGTCAGAGAAGGTAGTAGATAGACTGACACTGTGGCTATAATAATGGGGCTTCACAGCAGTAATTGAAAGGATGATGCAGGACTGGGCAAGATTTTGTTGTCTTGTACTTAGGATCCCTTTAAATTAAAGCTGATTTCATTATACCTAACATCAAGCTCTAACATCAAGATTGAGGTTCTTAATGATTTCATCTTGGTCAGATTCACAATCAACACTCTTGGCACCTGTAGTCAGAAAGTCAAAAGCTGAGATGCATTGGGAAAATGTACTGTCAAGGACCTCTCAGAGTACTAAAGAGCAATGATGTCAGTCTGGAAACTAAGGTGTGCCTGACACAGGCCACCATCTTCTCAATTGCTTTCTATGCATCTAGAAGATAGACAATGACTAAGGATGACAGGAGAAGAATCAATGCCTTTGAGTTGCGGTGCTGGAGAAGAGTATTGAACAAACCATGGACTGTTAAGAGAACAAACAGATCTGACCTGGACAGGGTGAAAACAGGTTGCTCCTTGGAGGCAAGGATTTTGAAGCTCTGTTTCATTTACTTCGGGCATGTTACCAGGAAAGACCAGTCTTTGGAGAAGGACTACATGCTTGGAAGGGTAGAGGATTAGCCCAAACCCTGGAGGAGATGGATTGACACAGTGACTGTGGCAATGGGGTCAGGTGTGTGTCAGAGACAGTTGAAGTTGGCTCAGGATAGAGCAAGGTTCAGAGCCATTGTTCATAGGGTCCCTATAAGTTAGAGTCAGCTCAATGGCATGCAACAACAACAGCATCAATCTTTAGGGGAAAGCTTTCTCTCATAGTTTTAGGAGTTTTCCAGCATAGGAACCTGTGTGTAAAGGATTCACTCTGTCCCTATCTTTTCTTTCTTGGTGGTACTGGGGTTCCTCCACCATAAGCCTGCTCATTTCTCTCTGTTAAAAAAGAAATCCTAGTAAAACTCAGGCCTGTATTGATGTTTCCATAAAAGATAAAGTTTAAATGGAGTTTAGTATTTTACACTGTATACATTTCAGCCTTAATTACTGGCAAGCTTTTCCCTAGAAAGGTTTAGCATGTTGTTTTACCTTCTTATCACTATTCCCAATGTTTACTTCTCTGTATTTGTGACCCTATAAGTTAGTTAAACTAAAGTCGTAAATAGTGGGACCATTAAAACTTCAACTTAAGACTATGATCTCATTGTTGTAATTGTTATGTACCATGGAGTCAGAACCAACTCATAGCTCCAGCAGGTTTTCAGAGGTAGTATAACTGCACAGAATGAGATTGCCCACCTTTCATCCACAGAGCAGCTGGTGGATTCAAACCTCTGAATGGCAGCACTGATCTCATACCCTGGGCAAATGTTACTGTTTGGACAAGTAAGGGTGGAAATCCCAGGCTGAGATAAAAAGCACCATAGACTCATGAATGGCAAGCTGCACCTTTAGCTGGGGAAGTAAAATAATGTATCAAGTGGTTAGGATCTGGGCACTGTCTGAATGAAATGAGCACTATTTTAGCAGGTTCTGGGCCCTGTCTGTCTTAGTGGAATATGACGTTTCTTTCTAGATAGGAAAAGCCTTGTATCTTTGAATGGAATATAATAAAATGCCAAGTAAACTAACAGGTAACAGTAAGAACTCTGACCATCTGGGAAGTGGCAAGGCAATCTTAGAGAGATATCTCACTGCTTTATAGATCTGCTAATAAAACATGTGCTGATGAGTGGGTTTTTAAATTGGGCTACTGGCAGAAGGACCCTCTTTTTGTCCAGTAACACCTTTATCTTTTCTAAGATAAAAGCTACTGCAGCCAACACCCCAGGGAAACTACTCTTACATCAGATTAGAGCTGTAATAGCATTAAGGGTTGTATCTCACCTTTAATCCTCTTTAAACTGCTTGTTTTATCAGATCTTAGGAAATCATTACAAATTGTCCACATTGCAAGTCCATATTTTGAGAGGAAATAATTCCGTCCATGGCAGAAAGGTCATAAATTCTTTCATGTAAACATTTTTGCTTTGAAAATCTTGTTTTCAGTGTAAATGTGATTAATACATATTTTCCTATATTCAACCAGAAAGGTTTATATAATTGATGCTTCCTCTTTTTTGTATGATCAGTGAGGTGGTACATATTTTAGCAGACTTGGGATGTCCTTTCTGAGCTTTAGGGGAGCTCTAGGAGCCCAGTCCATGAGAAATAATGTTGTTAATCCAAAGGTGGCACCACTCCGGCGCTTCAAATACATCAACAGCTCTAAGGGAAATCCCATGCGATTTACAACCTTCAAAAGACCAATGGAGGGTCAGTTATAAGTCGGTTCCAATTTGACAGCAAGGAGCTTGAGTTTTTCTGGAATCTATTTTGGACAATTAATGAGGAGGACAGAGAATTGATAACTTTGCATTGTGGTGTTGGAGAAAAAGTACTGAATATATATGGACTGCTTAAAAACTCAAACACATTTGTCTTAGAGGAAGTACAACTAGGGTGCTCCTTAGAGGCAAGAATGGTGAAATTTTATCTCACATGTTGTCAGGAGGGACCAGTCCTTGGTAAAAACACATTATATTTGGAAAGGTGGGAGGTCAGAAAAAGAGAGGAAGACCTATCAAGATGGATAGACACAGTGACTGTAGCAATGGGCTCCCCCTTATTAGAGATTGTGAGGACAATGCCAATTAGGGCAAGGTTCACATTTATTGTTCATAGGGTCGCTAGTAACTCAGTGATACCTAACAACAATATTATAAGAGGAAAAATTGACAATGATAAATTTCAACTCACACATCAGCCAACTCAAAACTGTGATTAAACTGCCATGCCAGACAAAACAAAGTGTTAAATTTCAATGTCAACTATATTGTAAAAAAAAAAAA
>NW_006400014.1:3600356-3623262 GCF_000299155.1 Elephantulus edwardii
ACTTGGACAAGAACAAACTGGGAGAACAAACTGGGAGGAGGGTAGAGAGAATAGTGCAACAATGAATGAATGGAACCCCAAAATCTCTGTAAATGTTTATGAAAATTAATAAAATATAGAAAAAATCTATATTTTCCAAATACCTATTGTAAAAGGAGCAAAGACTATGCAGGGATGGCCATATTTGACCTCCATTAACTCCTCAAAAGGGAGCTGCCCTATCAACAACATCCAAAACATAAAACCAATTCCCAGGAGGTCAGGTATGCCCCCAGTGGTCCCACACCTCTTTCTCCTAATTCCAGCACCCATCTTACTGCTTTCCTGGGTCCAAAATCCATTGCAATAGTTCAAAGACCACACAGAACCATACTCACAATTAAGGGATGTATTAAGGACAGGGTTTATTAGGGAAGTTATCAAGCCACAATTAAGTTGGCAACAGGATACAATTTCTCAGTGTGGGCAGCTTCTGAGGCGTGCTCACATGTTCTTCAGGCTTTAGACACTATTATTTGCTCTTTCATTCCTGCCAGTTATGGCGTCTCCTCCCAGTTTCTCCATCAAACTTTGGCAAAGGCTTCTGGTTCTGAATCTGGTTCCATAGGCTAGCAGTTCCAGGTCAGCTCTGTCTCAGGTTAAGTCTCTGCGGCAGCTGCTGCTGTAGGCTTGGCTGGCACAAGAATCTGTGAGAGAATCTCCTCGAAGGCTTCACACTGCATTTCTGCTTCTTCTTTGCTGGTGGCGAGATTCTCAAAATCTACTGCTGCATCTGCTCAATTTAGTAGCGAGACTAGCCTATCAATCTCCTTGCCCGTAGGCTAACACACCCTATTGATATATTCCCACCTCTCCACATGGTCATGGCAAATTCAATGGCTAAAGCCCTTAAAAGCCCACCTGTATAAAGTCATCTCTAAGAAAGATGGTCACATACTGTGTCATTGGGGTATGGACTTGTGTTTATTTGCTAATTCAGAGTAAAAACCAAAACCACATATGAAACTTTGCTATGGATTAATAAGTAAGCACAAATAAGTCCATACTCATCTTACTTATTGAGTAATCCAACCTGGTTACAGGTGTTTGTTGAGGTCTGCAATTGTGTCAGGCACTCTTGGAGATGTTGCCCACAAATTTGCATGTGATGGCAAAGAATACGAGGCAGGATTCCAGTTCTGGTTTTTATTTTGGGTGAGCAAGTTGCTTCCTCTTTGAGACTTAATTTCTTCATTTGGAAAGTGAGAGTTAGAGTAGATAGATCCAAGACAGGAAGTAGGTTTTATCTCAAGTATAAGCTCCTCCGAACTATTAACGAAGGCTTAGAGTGCTATGGTGAGCTTGGAGAGAGGCGCTGGTACCTTTGACTAGCTATGTAAACTCAGTCAGGGCTGAGCAAAGAAAGGAAGGAGCTTCCAATGGCCAGAGAAAGATTGATTGTTTTGTAACCCTGGTAACAAGAAGCCACCTAAACTGGTTTTAAACCTGTTGGATCCATGAATAACAAGTCACCTCAGTGAACTCACTTTCTGAAACCAACCAGAAGATAGCAGCAGCAGAAGCGTCAGAAAGTCAGCCAATCAGGAATGAGCCCACTTCACTTGACACGCCTCTGACTGCCAACCAATCAGGAATAGTCTCGTAACCACGCCCATACTTTCACATAATTCCAAGCCTGTTATGGCTGAGTCAGTTCCAACTCTGCAAACTGCTTTATTCACTTGGCGGCCCCCCTAAACTCTTGTTTCCCCAAATTCCTATGTAATAAAAGCAACGTGCTATGCTCAGACAATGTTGCTAAATCAGTATCCTTTATCCTTTACCATCAAGTTAACCCCAACTCACGGAGCCCCATATGTTAAAGTAGAAACTACCCCATCCAGCGAACTTGGTTGTAATCTTTATGGAGGCTGATTGGCAGGCCTTTCTTGCACGGTGCAGGCCAGCCTTAAGGTAGTTTGTTTTTTTATGTAACACTGGTCAGAACCTTCCAGCGGGTTTTTTAGAGGCAGTAAAATTAGCATGGGAGGAGGAGACATCCTATTTTTCTCCTACAGAGCAGCTCATTAGGTTAGTAGACTAGCAGAAACCATTTGTGCTACCCAGGGACCTACCCCTTATTGCAACCTTTAATTTTAAAAAAAGAAAAGAAAATAACAGAAGATGCAGTCTTGAGAACAGAAACCACTTAGGGTATTTCAAAGAAAGATAATTCAATACAGGGCATCTGCTTAGATAGTTTTAGAAAGACTCTGAATAAAACGGGAATGGTGAAGTCACTGAGAAATTAGTAACTCCAGACCAGGTACAAATTCATAAACTATTGGCTGAAAATGAAAATGCATAACTCCTAACACACAACAAGCCCTATTCACAGTACTGGTATATAGCAGGAAACAGCTGCTCTTGTACCAAAAAAAACCCTTTTTAGTCAGTCCTGACTCAGAGTGACCATCCGTTGGGTTTCTGAAGCTATCTATACATAATTATGTGAGGAAAATATCCATATTTCTGGTGATGAGCAGCTGGTGGATTTGAACTGGCAACCTTTTGGTTAATGCATTAATATTTTACCAGGACTCTTTCTCTGCTTATATAGGATTCCGTATTCTAGGAAGTTCTGGGAGCACAGTCGGTGAGTTGTGCCACCATCCCAGAGATGGCCCCTCTCTGGAAGTTCAAATTCACCAGCAACCCTGAGGAAAAAAGATGGACAATTCTTGTGCGGTTTACAGTCTCCAAAACACCACACGGGTAGTCTGTGAGTTGGTTCTGACTTGACTTAGATTGATTCTAGTTGAAGGTTGAAACAGTACGTGAACTTTAAAATTGTTATTGTTCCATGAATGAAAACTCAAAGTTACTGTAAACTTTTGTTAAAATCATAAGAAACTTTAAAAAAAATTTTTATTATTATGTGCCACAAAGTCAGAACTGACTCCCAGCTGATCTTCCAATGGATTTTCAGAAGCTGTAAATCAGATGGGAGGAGATTGCCTTTCTCCCTCAGATTAGCTGAGAGATTCAAATCTTACTCCTTTGGGTTGGTAGCACAACTCCTTACCCACTTTGTCACAAGATCTCCTTATTTCTAAAATTGTTGTTGTTGTTGTTATGTGCTGTCGAGTCACTTGCCACTCATAGCGACCCTATGTACAACAGCCCTAAACTCTGCTCTGTCCTGTGCCAATCGCACTGTCTCTGACACTCCCATCCTGATTACCCCAGTCACTGAATCAATCCATCTCACAGTCTTTCCCTCTTGTGCCATCCTTCCACCCTCCCAAGCATGACGTCCTTCTCCAAGGACCAGTCTCTCCTTACAACATGTCCAACGTATGTTAGACAGAGCCTCAGAATCCTTGCCTCCAAGGAGCCACCCGGTTTAACCCTTTCCAGTATGAATCTGTTTGTTTTCCTAGCAGTCCATGGTACTCTCAATACTCTTCTCCAGCACCACAGCTCAAAGGCACCAATTCTCCTTCTATCCTCCTTGGTCATTGTCCAATTCTCTGATGCATAACAAGTGATTGCAAAGACCATGGCCTGTATCAGATGCACCTTAGTCTCCAGAGAGACACCATTGCTCTCCAGTACTTTGGAGAGGTCCCTAACAGCAGACTTTCCCATGGCAATACGCCTTTTAATTTCCTGGCTACTGGTGCCAAGAGTGTTGCTGTGGAGCCAAGCAAACTGAAGCTGTGAACAATCTCAATTAGAGAAGGGAAATTCAGATACAGGAAGTAATGTGAAGATATATAGTGGAGTGGTGTGATAAATGTTGGGGAGAGAGAAATCAGGAAATGCCTGTTTTGACAAACAGCATTATAGCTAAGGTAGCTCAGGCCAGTCCTGCCAAGCCTGGACCAAGTGTCCCAGGCAAAGGAACAGGTATGGGAAATGTTCTGACCCCTCTCCCCTATATGGAGGAATGTTCTCTTTCATATCACCAACATTATAATGTGGTCCACAAACTCAAACTGTTCATTCCTGAACACCAGAATCTCACTGAGATGAGCATTTGTTACAGCTTTATGAAAGTGCTCCCTCAAACCCCTTCTTCTTTTATTGTTTTTCTTTATCTTATTTAAAGTTAGTTGTTGTTATATGCCATTGAGTCAGAACCAATTCATAGTTGACCCTCCAGCAGGTACTCAAAGGCTGTAAATAACACAGGAGGAGACTGCCCGTCTATCTCTCACCCAACAGCTGGTGGTTTTGAACAGTGTGCCTTTGGAATGGCAGCACAGCTCTTTACCACTAGGCCAGCAGAGTTCCCTAATTGAAGCTAGAAACCAGTCAAAGTCCATAGAGTATGTTGGTGGCTCTGGTTAGGTAATATGCCAGCTGTTTGCTGTGTAAGATAAAGAGGCAGAGCTATGGGAAACAACACCTAGGGCAATTAATGTCAGCTTTCGGGAAGGATGTCTCACAGCTGGTGATGGTTAATAGAAACTGCTCAGTGGCCTGTTCTCTTAAGTGTCACTCAGGGCACATACCTGCCATACCTTAGATACACCTCTGATAAGATGCCATAAAGGAGAAAATGAGGAAAAGGGGAAAACACCCTTCTGGGGAGGAAAATAGAGAACAGATGGTGATGTTTACCACTCCGTTCACTTTTGCATATGTGAGAAATGCTTGCAAAATTTCTAGGAACTGGGCATTGCCAGAAAGGGGAAGGACAGGAAAGAGAAAAGCTAATTACTAGTAATAACAGCATCAATAAGCCTAATCGCACCTGGGGTGGATGAACTGGAAATAGAAAAGCCCAGCTTATCACAACCATACAAACCTGTCACTTGTGGTAATCAGAGCTTCAAAAAGAGAGGGGGTTTTCAGAGAACAGTTCCTATTACTGTGTCTTAGCAACAAGACTCTTGATTAAACTAATTGTGAAAAGCTGTTTCATTAAAATCAGGTTGTGATAGGGTAGAAGTGAGGGAAGGCAGAAAGGATAAACACAAAGCCTACTAAAGATTAAATGGGTGAATGGCAAGAGAAGAATCCTCTTCAGGTTCTGCTTTCAAGAGATGTGTGACTCTTCCTCTTGAATCAGGCTTCCCTAACTCTGAAAGGGGAGGTATAAACCAGAGGAGTGATTTCTGAGTGGATTTTTTAGATATTCTTCTTTCAATGAAATTTTATGGAAACTGTGCACAAGGGCCATTATCACAGCTGGATTTTAAAGGTGAAGTTGTCAGCTGAAAGAGTCGTGGACTCAGAAAGCTGGTCATTCATTTATTTATATATTCACTCCTGGAACACATATACTTTTTTTGACATGTAACCATGTCTAACTGCCTGGGGAGTAACAATGAACAAACACCCTGTGCTTATAGGGTGCAACCCAAAAGCAGGCTGTTAAAGCCACCAGCAGCACTATGGGAGAAAGATGAAGAACTTCCTCCAGTGAGATTTACAGCCTTTGAAAGCCTGATGGAGGGTCAGCTAGGAGTTGGCTCTGACTCAAAGTTATAGAGCATCCTTAAAACTGAGGTTCATAGCAAGAAGAAGCATGCAGTAAACAATAAAAACCACAACTCAGCAAATAGCACATTATGTTATAGGGTGAAGGAAAAAAATGCAGGACAAGAAGAGGGAGGAGCTGGAGCAGTTGAGAGGACCTGAGGGAAGATGGTGACGAGAAAGTTTAAAAAAGATTCTTCATGTTTTTTCTTCATTTACAAATTAAGTCCTTGTATTTAGAAACCACAATTAAAGTGCAAATATAAACACTAGCAATGAAACATTTGAATATCAACTAAATATGAATATAAACTAAAAATGTTTTGAGCACTGTTTGCCATTTTGTAAATATATACATAAATTCTTCACTGAACATTGCTTAGGCCAAATATGCTTAGTTAGGAAATAATTATTGAATGCAAATTTGATGTTAAAAATAATATTTCACCTAAGTGGCTGGGAAAAGCTAGGTACAATGAGACTTTTTTTTTTTTAGTGAGAATATCTTATTGAATTTTTATTTTGTGCATTAAATATATTAATTTACATACAGTCTTATAATTTAAAAATATTGTGTATACAGTGTGAGAAATTAAAAAAGAAGAGATTAAAAATTTCCACAGCATTAGAAACTAAAAATTTACTAATTTGATTAAAATATTTATGCAACAACAAATGTTTGATAACATAGGTAATGTATAGTTATGAAAGATAATTCTTTTTCCCAAACAAAAAATAATTAGTGAAAAATACAACATTGTCTTACATCCTTACGGATCTCTCTAATATTTGATTTAATACAAATCAACTAGGTTCCCAAGTCTGCTCATGGGTTCCATCTGTCAGTATATGTTATCTTAACTGAATAATATGTAGAAAATCTGATCTTACACGGGCATGTAGTTGGAAAAGAGAGAAATATTTTCATAGTATTTTCTTTAGGGGCATTCTTCTATGGTATTAGATAAACATGGCAAAGAGGAGTTAAACAAAACGTTGCAATGTGGAATATGAAACTATATAAAAAAATCTTCACGTTCTGCTAGTTAAAAATCTATTGGTCTCTCTCACACTTTGAATGGATTCTTTTACCCAAGCATAATTTTTACTTCATCTTTCACTGATCATTTGAAAAACTACTTAGTTCACTAAGTAGGCCTAAGAGGGTGAAGAAATTTGCTACCAATTCCAAGGTGAGTCGTTCTAATCCACCAGCTGCTTTGAGGAACAAAGACTTTTAAATAGAAATAGGAGGTACCCATACAACTTTTGTGTTAATTCTACTTACCACACCCCTTCTACTGGGTTTCCAAATAATTTCCAAATTCTTAATCAGAAGAGAATGCCGATCTTTCTTTAACTTCTGGATCACAATTAGCAGCCCAACACACAAACCACTACACTGAGAAGGAAGAAATATAGAAGAGCAACTTGTGTGTGTGTGTGTGTGTGAGAGAGAGAGAGAGAGAGAGAGAGAGAGAGTGTGTTTGTGTGTGTAATTTGAGTGGAAGTTCACAAAGCAAATTGATTTTTCATTCACTCTGTTTATACGCATTTTATAATATCATTGGCAATATCCAGAACTTAATTCATACTTTTCTCACTTCCCTGCAAATTTCATTTTCATTAATTCTTCTGTTCTATCTCTCAATTCGGGAGGCTGAACTTTATGAGGTGGAATGTGGCCTCAGGATTGGAGGAAGATTAATTTACAACCTGTGCTATTCAGATGACACAATCTTGAGTGCCCAAACTAAGGGAAACCTGAGACATTTGCTGCAGAAAGTCAAGGACCTTCTTAGATTGAAGCTTAACATCAAGGAAACAAAGGTTCTCACTACTGGGCCAATTGGCAACATCATTGATAAACGGAGAAGAGACTGAGATTGATAACAATTTTAGTTTGCTTGGCTCCACAATCTTGGTACTAGTAGCTACGATCTTCACAATTACTTGCTTTTCATCAGAAAGCTGGACAATGAATAAGGATGATAGAAGAACTGATGCTTTTGAGTTGTGGTACTGAAGTATTGAATATACCGTGGACTGCCAAAAGAACTGACAGGTCTGTGGTGTAGAGGGTGAAACTAAGTTTCTCCTTGGAGACAAAGATTTTTTTGAAGCTCTATCACATACTTTGGGCACGTGGGATTGAGTCCTTGGAGAAGAACATCATGCTTGGAGAGGTAGAGGGACAGTGCAGGAAGGAAGAGCCCAGATGAAATAGGGATAATGGGAGAAGGTATGTCAGAGACAGTGAGATTGGCTCAGGATAGGGCAGGGATCAGAGCTTTTGTACATAAGATCCTATGAATCACAAGCAAATCCATGACACATAACAACAACAACAACCCCTCAATGCCTTCTGAGCTTTTCTTTGGGAAAATACTGTTCTTTTGACCTTAGGGAGTTTGTGAGTCTATGAATTGATTGTCTCCTTGGTGTTAGTGGTCACCTTATAAGCCTGCCTATTATTGGGTTGAAAGCTGAGGCATGGAGGTAAGTTCTATTCTAGGTTTGAATGGTGATTAAGAGTCACATCGAAGAGTGTATCCTACCAGTAAGCCATTGACTCATTTTAGTGTGATTGATTGAACTCTGTCCTCGTCCTTTACTAAGATTCACTGGTAACACAATATTCCTGATCTTGCTGCTAATCATTTGGCCCTCACTAATGGGTAATCCTGAGTCTTTTTGAGATTTACATTAAGTGGTAATAGTTAAAAAGCTATCCTTTTTCTAGCAAGAAAAGACATTGTTAATATAATCATTTACATCATTTACAACCACTGTGGAAGGTGGTCTGGAGCTTTCTCAAAACATTGGGAATAGAAATATTATTTGACCCAGCAATTTCTCTACAGAGAGTATACCCGAAAGAAACATGAGCCACAATTCAAACAGATGTATCCACACCCATGTTTATTGTGGCATTATTCAAAACAGCAAAGAGATGGAAGGAACCAAGTTTCCATCTATAAACAAATGGATAGAAAAAAACTATGGTATGTCCACACAATGGAATACTACGCAACATTGAAAAACAATGGAATAATAGTAAAACATTATACAACATGGGGGAGCCTTGAGGACATTATGAGAAGTGAAATATCTGTGCCACAAAAGGATAAATACTGCAAAACACTGCTGTTATGAAATAGGACAGACTTGAGGAGGCAATGAAGAAAGAGTGGACACTCTTGAAGAAAGAATGAACACTTCATTAGAACCAGTGAGGGGGAAAATTATCTGAAAGGAGTATGTGCTTACACATTGTATGTATGAGAACAATCTGGAACAAGGGATGCATTATAGATAGGGTTGACTGGGGGAGGGAAAGGGGAGAAAACTGTAACAATAAGTAAGTAAAAGAATACAATTTACATTGTTAATAGAACTGTTTCTACTGGGCTCCGGCAATTTGGCTTTTTATGGTTAATGTTTAGTTTTGTAGATAAGAAAAAAAAAACCCTTTAAATAAAACTAAGATGTCTGAATATTCCTTTTAACAGCCCGGTTATTCTGCCTATTCCTTAACAAGGACATAATTTCTTTTAGAAAAGACTTTTTTTTAGTATCCACTATGCACAGGGCACAGTTAGATGTTTTACATATACTCTCAAATTCCCACAATAATTGTTAAAATAAATATGACTTACCTCTTCTTTAAAAAAGGAGGTCATATAACTATAGGTAACAGATAAGTGTTCTGAATCCAATTCTTTTAAACATTTGGAATTGGTCCTATGAACTCACATATAATCTCTTGCAGAGGGAAATTATCTATGAATGAATGTAACTAGCTGGCAAGTGATGAAGTCATTCATCTCAAAAATTACTCTTGTGGCTTAAGCCCCTGTGATCTTTGTGATTTCACTGAGCAAAGCCTTGGAGGTAATTAATGCTGATCCAATAAATGCTGCAGCCTTTACCCAAGCCTTTGTTTGCATCTCTTCAATAAAATGGAAATGTCAGCTGAGCAGTGACGTGCTTCATTCTGCCAGTGATATTTTGAAAAAGATGACTGTTTTTTCAAGGCTCACATTCCCAACTCAGGTTTGAGTGGTAGCTGAAAAGGACAAGTTTGCAAATGCTGAGCCAAGAATAAGAAGTTCTTCAGAAAATGTGCCTGATTTTCAGACCTGCATTATTGATCTTTAGCAGGCAAAACTATTTCATTACTCATTCTAATGACTCTAATCTTGTGATGTTAGAGCAAAAGATGCAATATTCCAAATGAGCACTATTGCCTTAGGTGTCATTTTACAATGCTTTTGAGAGGAGAACTCCTAAAACTTGGCAGGATTCATGCACAGCATTTAACCCACAAAGCCCACTGTGTACTGCCCAGTATAACAGCCTTTCTAGGGAATGTAAACAAGGGACCCAGGATTGCCAAAGTTTACACTCAAACTAGAGAGCCAAGTGAACACAACTTGGAAAACAACAGGATAATAACAGTAATTTTTTCACAGGATATATCCTGTTCTAAATGCTTTGTATGTATTAACATGTAATCCTTGTAATGAAGATGGAAGGAATCTTGTACTCTCACAAGTAAAATATCTTACTGAAACTCTATGCTTTCAGCCAAGATTCATTTGACTTCAGCACACAGCCAATTTGAATTTCTGGAAGCGCTCTTAATGTATTGATTCAACCATTTAAAAATAGTCTTCAGCAAACTTTCGCTTTGTTGTTGTTGTTGTGTGATGCCGAGTTAGAGCTGACTCATAGCTGACCCTTCAGCAAGTTTTCAGAGGCAGTTTAATTGCAAAGAGATTTCTCATTTTTTTTTCTCCTGTAGAGCAGCTGGTGAGTTTGAACTGCTTGCCTTTGGGGTTGCCGGGCAACTTCTTACCACTAGACCACAAGAACTCCCTAAGATTTTACTTGTATATGATATTAATGGTATTGCTTGATAATTTCCACATCCTATTGGGCCATCTTTTTGGGGGGGAATGGAAACAAATATGGATCTCTTTTCTAGTCAGTTGGCCAGGATTACATCATGTTGAAACATGACAATTGCAAATCCATCAATTCCTGGAGTCATGCAGCTTAGTGTTCTTTCTTCAGTACTGATTCAGTATTCATTCAGTATTTATTCTTGTTCATTGCTCCTCCTGAGACTATTCAGTGTTAACCAATTCTTTTTTGGTACAATGGCTCTGTATTCCTTCCATCTTTTTCTGATGCTTCCTACATGATTCAAGATTTTGCCCATCTAGAATCTTTCAGTACAACAACTTGAGGCTTAAATTTGTTTAGTTCTTTCATCTTGAGAACTGTTAAGTGTATTTTTCCTTTTTGGTTTTCTAACTCCAACTCCTTACACATTTAATTGTAATATTTTGTTTTTTCAAGCTGCCTTTTGACTCCATTCAGCTCTCTTACCTCAGCATTCCTTCCCCTTGTTTTGGTTTCTTTTTGTTCTAATGCAAGTTTCAGAGTCTCTTGTAACATACATTTTGGCTGTTTCTTTCTTCCCTGTTTTTGTAATGCTCTTTTGCTTTGTTCATGGATGGTGTCTTTAATATCATTCCACAACTTATTTCATTATTTGGTCGTTAGTGTCCTATGGTCATATTATTTTTTCAATTGCTTCCTGTGTGTCTCAAAGTTGGGTGATTATAAAGATGACAGAAGAATAATCAATGTCTTTTGAACAGTATTGAATATCACATGGACCACTGAGAAAAAGCCAAATCTATATTGAAGTGCAACCAGAGTGCATCTTAGAGGTAAAAATGGCAAAACTTTTTCTCACTTACATCGGGCACATTTTTAAGAGGAATCAGTTCTTGGAAAGAGTCATCATCCTGGGAAAGATAGAAGATCAGCCAAAGAGAGGAAGCCCCCCCCGCCTCCCCCCCGAGATGGATTGACACAGTGACAACAGTGGGCTTAAGAATAACAGAAATCATGATGTTAATGCAGGGTAAGGCAATGTTCAAATGTGTAGTTCATAGGGTTGCTATGAGTTGTAGTCACCGTGATGGCATCTAACAACAATACCCCTCATAAAAATTTTGGTCCATGTTAGACATTTCTGAAGGTAGCATGTGATCAATGGTATTGAAGAAGTCCAAGCTGCACTGAAGGCATTAGCAAAAATACATCTCCAAGTATTGATGGAGTATCTATTGAGATGCTTCAACAGTAGCAAAATGGAAACACTCATCAAAGTCAAGAAATTTTGAAAACAGCTACCTGGCCCACCAGTTGGAAGAGATTCATATTTGTGACCTTTGAGAAGGAAGCAAAGTGATCCAACAAAATGTGGAAATTACTATTAATTGTTTTTATTTGAGTGAAAGTTAACAAGTCAAATTGATTTTTCATTTGTTCATGCACATGTTCTTCTATAACATCAATTACTATTGATTAGTGTAATTAATTCCAATGTGTGGCTAACTCCTTTTTGAGTATTGTCTATCCTTTCACCCAACTTATGCATTTCTTTATTTTTATATCCCTCCGTTTCCCTTCTTAGCCTTTTTGAAATAGTGGCCTTGTATCATAATTCTCCTTTTGTGACTGACTTAAGTTACTCAACATAATTTCTTTCAGATTCTTCCATGTTGTGCAGTGTTTCACAAATACTTGATCATTCTTTAAGCTGTCTGGTGGTCTAGTGAGTAAGGAATGTGTTGTTAACGCAAAGGTGGCATCTCTTTGGCACTTCAAATATACTAGCAGCTTTACAGAAAAAATAATGAACAATCTCCTCCTGTACAATTTATAACCTTTGAAGATCCATTGCAGGGTTAGTTATGAGTTTCGACTTGGTGGCATATAACAGCAATATATTAACAATGATTTTGGATATTTCTTGATGTGTTTATTGGCTATTTGATGTCATCTTTTGTGAGGTGTCTTTTCATGACATTTGCCCATTTTTTTATTTAGGTCTTTTTCTTGTTGAAGTGCTGGAGTTTAAAATTTTAGAGATATTTAAGTTTTTCTTTTTGCAGTGTGTATGCTCTCTTTTTTACTTTTCCAGAGAAGTAATTTTTATATTTTAGTTGAAGTCCACAAAGAGATTGTTTTTCATTCATGCATGTATTTTTCCTCCTCCTACTCCCCCAATTGTTTTTGTAATGCTTGTACTGTTCCAGGCTTAAAATTGTCAGATACATAATTTCTAATCATCCATTCCTTTCAGATTATCTTCCTTCTATCCATTCCAGTGCAGTGTTAATTGTCTATCCATTCTTTTACCACTCTCCTTCCCTTGTCTTGATTCTATAACAGTAGTCTTATGAAGTATTTGTCCTTGTGTGACTGAGATAGTTCTCTCAGCATAATATTTTCTAGACTTATCCATGCTGTATAGTATATTGTTTTATGAGTTCATTATTTTTGATGCTGTGAAATATTCCATGTATAAATGTACCAACACTTCCCTCTCCAGTTAATTGTTGATAGGCACTAGGGCTGCTTCTAGCTAGCTCTTTGATATTGTGAATAATACTGTGATAAGCATGTGTGTTCATATACCTGTTTGTGTGAGAGCTCTATTTCTTTGGGGTATATTCCCAGTAGTGGGATGGCTAGGTCAAATGGTATTTCTAATTTGAACATTTATAGGAAGTACCAGACTGCCCTCCATAATATTTGTACCATTTTATATTCCCACCAGCTGTGTGTAAGGGTTCTGATCTCTCTGAATCCTTACCAGAATTTGTTGTTTGGTGTCTTGCTGATCTTTGCTATTGTTGCTGGAGTGAGATGATATATCATTGTTGTTTTGATTTGCATCTTTCTAATACCTAGTGATTGTGAGCATTTTTCATATGTTTGTTGGCCATTTGATCTTCTTCTTTGGGGAGGTTTCTATTCATCTCTTCTGACCATTTTGTGATTGAGTAGTTTGTCCTTTCCTTGTTGATGTGCTGAGATATTTAATAAATTTTAGTTACGAGCCATAGTCATAGTATCAATCCATCTCTTGTAGGAATGTCAATCTATGTAATGCTCTCCTGTTCTGACCCTCCACCCTTCCGACTATGATGTCCTTCTCCAAGGACTGGCCCTTCCTGACAATATGCCCCATGTATGTGAGACAGAGCTTCAGAATCTTTGCCTCCAAGGAGTAATTTGGTTTTACCCTCTTAACAGTCAAAGGTAAGTTCAATAATCTTCTCCTGCAGCACAATGCAAAGGTGTCATTTACTCTTCTGTTATCCTTATTTAGTGTCCAGTTCTCAGATGCATAGCAAACAATTGAGAAATCAAGGTTCTGGGTCAAGTTCAAGCCTATAGACTGATATTGCACTTTATCACTCTGGAGAGGTTGACAGCAGATTTTCCCAATGCAACTCACCTTTTGACATCCTGGCTGCTGCTTCAAAGGGTGTTGATTGTGGATCCAAGCGAGATGAAATTTTTAACAAGCTCAATTCTTTTTCTAAACATCAGAATCTAGACTCTAACCTTGTTTTACAAACTGCATTTTTGCTTTATATATTATAATCTTTGCAATGTTCTAAGAGATACACTGATTTTCTCAAGAACCCAACTACTTCACACATTAGAGGAAAGTTTATACTTGATTTTATCTGGAAATGGACCAAGAATTGTCCATCATTGTGAAGCACACAGCTGTGCCACTCTACAGTTGCAACAAAAGAGATTTGAAACTTGATAGTCTATAAGATGTTGTGCAGTTAACCCATCAGCACCTCATTAGGAGAAAACGTAGTAGTCTGCTGTTCCAGGTTACACCAGAAATCCAATGGAAATCTAACTATAAGTTGGGATTGACTCAACAGCAATTGAGTTTGAGTTCTGAGACGTGATTGGAGATTTAGAACCAAACATTATTGCAATATTAAGATGGATTGGCACAGTAGCTACCACAATGAACTTGAGTAGGAAAGACATCATGAGGATGGCATAGGGTAGTGTAAGGTTCAGATCTGTGGTTCATAGGTCACTATAACTCATAGTTGACTTGACAGCACCTGGCAACAAGATTTGCATATATGCTAAAATATTGCTACTACCAAGTTGGAACTGACTCATTGCTTACCCTCCACTGAGATTTCGGAGGCTGTAAATCACACGAAAGGAGACTGCCCATCTTTCTCCTTCAGAGTCAGTGGTGGATTCAAATACCACCTTTGAGCTAGCAGTGCAATCCCCCATGAACTACATATACACTAAGCAAGAGAAGGATGGGCAAGCTCCTATGTTACCCACCGGAGGGTCAGCTGTAAGTCACTTCTGACTCAAAGGTACACAACAACAACAACAACAACAACACAAATGCCAAATATAAGCACAACATTGAACTTCATTAATAAAAGCTTCTTTGCTATTTAAGAATGTATCATATTTTTAATATTTTAAGAAGAGGGATACAAAATCATACTGAAAAATGTTTATTTTAGGATAACCTATTGCTTTTTAATCTTATTCTAATAATGACCCTCAGTGTCTATTCCACTACCTTCTAAGTGGCTTGCTCATTTTCCAGGATGAGAATATTTTTTCCCACTCCAGCCTTTATTCTCTATTATCTGTTGACGAATATGGTCATTGCAGGTGTTCGGATGCATCTCCTTAACATGCAACCCTTTTCGAAATAGAGTCTGCAGTTATAATTCCTTAGGGACAGAGATGAAAGTAGATACTAAATCTAATGTCAGTGTCTTTATGTTGTTGATGTTGTTGTGAGTGGTAGAGTCGGCTCAGATTCACAGTGACCCTGTGTACAACTGAACAAAATGCTGCCAAGTCTTGCCATCCTCACTATCATTGCGAGGTTTGAGTCAGTTGTAGCAGACACTATGCCAGTCTATCTCACTGAGAGACTTCTTTTTTTTTCTTTTTTCTTTTTTTCTTTTTTTTTCTACCCATCACCTTTCCCAAGCATGATGTTTTTCTTTAGGGCATAGTCCTTCCTAATGACATATGCAAAGCCAGAAAATGGCAGGAGGAGAACAAAGAAATCATGAGAATATAGAGACAGGAATTGGAGCAACCTGCCTACAAACTGAGGAACACCAGACTACGAGCAACCAGCAGAAACTGGAAGAAAGAGATTGAGAGTCTAGATGTCTTCTCCCTTGGACCCTCCAGAAATCTTGATTGTCAACATCTGTTGACATCTTCATTTCAGATTTCTGGCATCTTGACCTAGAAAATAATTAATTTCTGCTCTCTTCAGTTGGTAGTTATTTGTTACACAAACACTAGGAAATGGATACAGTTCTTTTAAACTTCTAGAAACAGTGTAAAAAAACTCAGCTGGAGGCAGGACTTCCAGCTAGAAGAGGGGGGTGTATTTTCAGTGAAATTTTGTCACTTCTCAGTTCATGTCATAACAAAGTCAGTAACTGATATTGTACTTATAAATAAATTCTAGCTCATTGGTGAGAGACTGTGTCATGCTTCCTCACTGTCTCCATTATGTCTGTGTGTAGTTTATCTTGGCATGTTATTCCAAGTTCAATTATAGTCACTTCCCACTTTCTCTTATCACAGATTAATAACTCTGGCCTAATTACATATCCTAATACTAGTTTCAACTTTACAGTCCTGCACTGTTACCAGAGCTCTTTTACGTTCCTTTGCATCTCATATATTGAATCCCATCTTATCTGCTTCCTTCTCTTAGAACATACTCATTCAGTGTGTTGTTGTTAGGTGTCTCAAGTCAAATATGACTCATAGTGACCTTATGAACAATGGCTATGAACCTTGCCCTGTCCTGAACCTACACTCTTGAGCCCATTACCATAGTCACTGTTTCAGTCCATCTTGTTGGGGGTATTCCTCTCTTTTTCTGACTCCAGGCATGATATCCCTTTCAAAAGAATAGCCTCTCCTAGCAACATGACCAAAATATGTGAGATGAAGCTTCACCATCCTTACCTCTAGCACTCTGTGTTTTTTTCAAGAAATACCTGTCTGACAGTTCATGGGACATTCAGCACTTTTCTCTAACACTGCAACTCAAAGGCACCAGTTCTTCTTCTATTATTCTTATTTATTATCCAGTTCTCAGATACATAAAAAGGGACTGAAAAGACCATGGCCTGAATCAAGTGTACCTTAGTCTTCAAACTGACATCATTGCTTTTCAGTATTTTGGAGAGGTCTCTGAAAGCTGACATGACCAGTGCAATACATCCCCTGATCTACTGACTATTGGTACCAAGGGTTTTGATCTTTGATCCACATAAGATGAAATCACTGAAAACCTTCAATCCTTTCTGTATCTATCATGATACTGTCTGTTGGACCGGTGGTGAGGACCTCTGTTTTCTTGGTGTTGAGATGTCATCCATATTGAAGACTATAGTCTTTGATATTCTGCAGCAAGGGTTTCAAGTTCTCCTCATTTTCAGCAAGCAAAAATGTGTCATCTGCATAAGTAAGGTTCTTGATGCTGAGTTCATCTTCTTAGAGTCCAGCTTCATGAAGTTTGCACAGCATACAAACTAAAAGATACATCCCTGATTCATGCCCTCCTTGATGTTAAACCATGTCGTGTTCTCTTCCATTTGAACAACAGTTTCTTGGTCTAGATATAGATTTCATACAAACACAATTGTTTTGGAATTCCCTTTCTTCTCAAGGTTAGCCATAATTTGTTATGATACACAGAGTCAAATATCCTTTGCATAAATAATAAAACACAGATAGACATTCTTCTGGAATTCTCTGCTTTCCTCCAGGATCAACCTGACATTTAGGATGTTGTTGTTGTTGATTGCTGTCGAGTAGAGTACAGCTCATAATGATCCTATGAACAAAAGGCCTGAAGCCATTCTATAACTAACATTGTTTGTCAAAAGTCATAGAGTTTCCATAGGCATGTTGTTTAGGAGGTGGATGCCACTCCTGATGCACAACCATTTCTTGTACTTAAGAAACTGGAAGGTCTGGAAAGAGAGGTAAATTGTCAACACTGTGGACTGACACAATCACTGCAGGACTGAGAAAGGTTTCAACCTTTCTACAAGTCAAGTTGAAGTTGATTTGACATCACCTTACAACAAATGATTGTGTTACCATATGACCAGTTCATTATATCTTCTAGAGAAATAGTACCTTGGCATTTACACATTGAAACATATTTAATCATTACTGTCTTTATTTCTGCATTTCATTCTAGCCAGTAAACAAGTTCTTATTGATAATAGGTCAGAGTGTTCCATAACGTTTTCACAGGGGCTGATTTTTCAGATGTAGATCACCAGGCTATTTTTTCCCCAGGTGTCTCTGGGTGAACCCAACCCTCTATTCAAACTTTCAGTTAGCAGTTGAGTTTGTTAACCATTTGCACCACCAGGAACTTCGCATTATGTTAGAGTTGCAATATGATAAACCTACCTGTACATATATCTTTTAAAATCCGTACCACACAGCAACTCTATTGTAATGGCAGAATGGCTGACCTTTTAGCAGCCCAGTACTTTATGTACTATGCAGTTAGAGCTCCTTAGTCACTGGGAAGAAATGACTAACTCCTGGGGATGGAATAGTTCCTGCACTACCCCTGTCCAGTCATTCACAGCTAGCCCTTCAGGTCGAGATGTGAATCTTTGGCACTCACTTGGTAAGCAGTCATGATGCTAGTTAGAAAGAATCCATCTGTGTAATTGAACATACCATTGACTACCAACAGAACAAACAGGTCTGTCTTAGAGAAAGTGAAGCCAGATTGCTTTTCAGAAGTAAGGATTTTGAAGCTCTGTCTTACACCACTTTGGGTACATTGTCAGGAGGGGCCTTGGAGGAGGACATCATACTTGGAAGGGTGGAGGGTCAGTGCAGAAGAGGAAGAACTCAGATGAGACAGATTGACATAGTGATTGTGGTAATGGGGTCAGGTGTGTCAGAGATGGAGCTGGTGTGATTGGCTCAGGACAGAGCAAGGTTTGAGCAGTTGTCCATAGGGTCTCTATGAGTCATAGTCAACTTGATAGGACATAACAACATCAACAACATCCATTGCCTACATTTTTCCATCCACGTACATGCCCTGGTTGGAAGCAGGAGTGGCATCCACTTCCTAAACAACATGCCTGTGGAAACTCTATGGCTTCTATGAACGAACAATGATAGTTATAGAAAGGCTTCAGGCCTTTTGTTCATAGGGTCGCTATGAGTCATGCTCAACTCGAAGGCAATCGACAATAACACAACATGCCCTGGTGACATAGTGTGTTATGTTTTGGGCTACTAATGGAAAAATTTGATTCCATTAATTACTTCTTGGGAGAAAGATGAGCAGTAGGTTTGGGTTCTGGGTTTTTGCATGCCAGTAGTTTCTCAATTTATTGATTATGTAGTCACTCACCTTATAACAGGTATTTGTCTTCTAGGGAGCTTGCAGGTGCTCCTGCAGAACGTAACTAGGATTCAGAGTTTGGTTCTGAGCCAGCATTTCACCTACCCCACAGTATAGTCAGAAATGACTCTATTTAATAGTAGTAAGAAGCTTTAATGTAGGAATAAATTTCACAGGTGCTGAATGAGTGAGATATCACTAGGGTTTAAATGAAGCAATTCAGAGAATAACAATAGTAGGAAACCAATATGTCCACCTAAACCAGGGGTACAAATAGGAGGGATTGAAACTAGAGTGGCCCTGAGAAATAGAAGCTGAGCTACAGAGGAAGTACCGTTATAGTTGGAGATGCCCTCCTCACTTCTCATCTCAGGAAGAGAGGGAGTAGAAGAAATTCCTGGGCTTTTCCCTCTCATCTCTCATTCCCTCACATTGACAGAGTTGGCTGGCAGCAACTGGGGAGACACAGCCTGCAAGGGTTCATTTCATTTCCTTGTCCTCTACTTTCTTTGTCACTACATCCCCCTCCCAAGATACAGAACTGAGGACTGAGAACAAGCAAGCCCAGGATATGGCATCCTACGCTGTTATCTCTGCATCAGCTGATACGCATTGGGAAGGAGTTCGGGAAGGGGAAAGAAGAGAATAGATTAGAGTTGACTCTCTCTTGTTGTTGTTAGGTGCCACTGAGTTAACTACAACTCATAGGGACCCTATGAGCAACAGATCTGAACCTTGCCGTATCCTGCATTATCCTCAAGCTCTCTGATGTGTCCAAGCCTATTTGTTTATTAATGAGTCAAATTAAGGAATGTAGAGGACCTTGGTAGGGAGCTCTGGTAAGCAGCTGTGCTGCATTCTGTGTGCACAATTTTCAAATCCACCAGCTGCTCCAAGCAAAGATGGGCAATCTCCTCCTATGCCTGAAAACCCACAGGAGGGTAAGCTATGAGTTGGTTCTGACTCAATGGCACACAACACAGAGGATTTCTGTAGGAGCCCTGGGGGTGCAGTGGTTAAACCCTGGAATACCAACTGAAAGGTCAGAGATTTTAACTCACCAGTTGTTCCACAGAGAAAGGCAGGTGATGTGTCTCCCTAAAGATTTACAGCCTGGGAAACCCGATGGGGAAGCTCTCCTCTGTCTTATAAGGTCACTGTTAGTCACTATTGACTTGATAGTTATAAATTTTAGGGGATTTCTACTGGGATTTTCCATGACACAGTATAACTTTCTCAGGAAACAGAGCCATGAACTGGCCCTTGGTGACAGAAATTCTTCTGAGGTTACATCACAGAGGATACCTTTTCCTAGTTTCAGAATTGATTTTTATTTTCCTTAGATAATTTCAGTCAGCTGCTAGGAAGGAAAGGCAGTTATACAACCACTGATGGTTTGTTGTTGCTGTTTTTTTTCCCCCACCGGTTATTTTTCCCAGAATTCTCCCCAAAGATCCAGATCATTTAGAGAGAAAATTCCCAAACAACCAAGCCCAACAGGGTTCTACTGCCTTTCAAATCCAAATCAACAGATTAAGGGTGGGGGAAAAACATTAGAATTATTTTTTTAGATATATTCTTTCATTAATATTTTGTTCATGAAGGATGGGGAGTGGCATTTAAAGGTAAAATATTTGAAAACGTACATGTCAATTTACTTTTATATCTTTTAGATTCTTCAGGGTTAAAATGGGACTATCGTTGTTGTGATCTGTCATCGAGTTGCCTGCGACTCATAGTGACCCTATGTACAAGAGCCCTAAACCCTGCCAATCTCACTGTCTCTGTCACACCTACCCCCATTACTCCAGTCACTGAATTAATCCATCTCATAATGGGTCTTCCTCTCCTGCGTTGTCCCTTCACACTCCCAAGCATGACATCCCTCTCCAAGGACTGGTCCCTTCTTGCAACATGTCCAAAGTATGTCAGACAAAGCTTCAGAATCCTTGCCTCCAAGGAGCAACCTGGTTTAACCCTCTCCAGGATGGACTTGTTTTCCTAGCAGTCCATGGTATATTCAATACTCTTCTCCAACACCACAGCTCAAAGGCATCAATTCTCCTTCTATTATTCCTAGTCATTATTCAGCTCTCTGATGCATAGCAAGTGATTACAAAGACCATGGCCTGTATCAGATACACCTTAGTCTCCAGACTGACATTGTTGCTCTTCAGTATTTTGGAGAGGTCTCTAACAGCAGTATTTCCCATCACAATACATCTTTTAACTTCCTGGTTGCTGGTGCCAAAAGTGTTGATTGTGGGGCCAAGCAAAGTAAAGCTGTGAACAATCTCAATCTCTTCTTCATCTATCATGATGCTGCCAATCGGCCCAATGGTGAGAATCTTTGTTTTATTGATATTGAGCTTCAATCCATGGGGACTACTATAGGTATCTGAAAAATAGTAGACATCATTACCATAAGGAGATTGGACATTTTGAAGTGTTTGTGGTAAGCATATGACAAAACCATCTTCAAAACAGGAAACCTCAAGCACAGTGACTTTCGCTCATCCCTTACAATGTCTCACAGAAGTAGTGCACTTGTAGTTCAATCCAGGTCACCATGAAGTGAAAATATTTGCATGAAATATCACTTAACCTTTTCTCTGTGTAATAGTTGCTGATGCTCTCGATTCCATTCTATTTTATGAAAAAACCTGAAAACCAATCACGCCCTAATATACTCTCCCTGAGTGGAAAATCCTAACTCATTAGATTATTTTCTAAATGTGCTTAGCTGGAAGTCTGCCTAATTCATTGACGTCAGGGGAAGTCAGGCAGCCATGGACAATTTACAAGGAAATGATGATTCTCCAGGAGCTTAACTTTAGTGCAGACCCCATTCTTAGCTACATGCACTGGGCTTTACCACCTGAATCACAGATCCTAAATCATGTTTTACAGCTGTGTGCTTTGTGGTCACATTTGAGCCACCTCTAGGGTGTTCACTGCTATAGATTTGTCTCCTGCTGAGTCATAAAAATGACATGTCCTACCATCTTTATTTGCGTCTTTTAGGAAAGCATTAGTGATTTTTCTATTTTAAGCCATGAGGGATATGCCTTCGCATTCTGCGGCTATTTCAGAGCCCTCTAATTGCCGTGGGTTTGGTGCAATAAGTAGGCACTTAGTGAAGTCACACTATAAAATGAGCTGCTCAAATATTTAATCAGCTGTGTGTAGAGCCTGGCCACAGGCTCCTTCTGAACAGAGTTCTGTCCGCTATGGTTAGGAGTTGCCAGGGGATACAGCTCTCCTTTCAAACATGAAAAAGTGGATTTGGACGATGAGCTCCAGAAATGGCTTCTCTTTGCCTGAAGAAAGATTAGCACACAACACACTTCTGTAAAAAATTAAAAACTCAGCAATGCTGATCACACCTGGCCTTAACAGTCTGCCAGGAAATCATCACTCTTCTCCAGCTTTATTAATTCACAGTGAAGAATTGGTCCTCTGAGTCAAGCAGGTGCTAAGAGCTTTCCTCAAGGTTAAAATAATTTAGCTGAGTATTGCCTGTGAAAGACCTGGGATTCCAAAATGAAGTCCAGGAAAGCTTATTGCCAGGCATTGCTGGAGGAAAGGCAGTTTAAGCAAGATCCTGTGAAGGAACTCACCGTCTAATGGGGAAGAAACACTTGTAAGCATAGACTGAGAAAAGGTAATTGTGACTAGAATATGCAACACATAGAATGATTGTCATGTGAGTTTGAGAAGAATGATCAAGAAAAATTTCAAGTCAGATTCTTAGTGAATATAAAATTTATATTTTTTGGAAATAAAATTCTAGAGAGCACTGATGGCCTAGTGGGAAGCTGCACTTAAATCCCAAAAGCTGTGGTTTGAATCCACCAAGCTGCTCCACAGGAGAAGGATGGGCAATCTCATTCTGTGCTATTAACTACCTCTGACAACCTGCCAGAAAGTCAGCTATGGGTCAGTTTCAAATTGATGTTGTTGTTGTTATGTGCTGTCGAGTCGCTTGCAACTCATAGCGACCCTATGTACAACAGCCCTAAACTCTGCTCTGTACTGTGCCAATCACACTGTCTCTGACACTCCCATCCCAATTATCCCAGTCACTGAATCAATCCACCTAATAGAGGGCCTTCCCCTCCTGCGCTG
>NW_006400014.1:3625823-3627796 GCF_000299155.1 Elephantulus edwardii
GTTCAGATCTATTATTTACAGGGACTCTGTAAGTCATATAGATTTGAAGGCACCTAAAAATAACAACTAATAGAGATGACCTACATCTGGCCCCTCCTGCTTTGTCATATTTTCCTTAAAAAGTGTTTGCCCTGGCCCTGCCCTGACCCCTGTATGGAAAGGATCACTGCATCTGACTTCTGACAGTCTCTTGTGATTGAGAAAGTAAATGTAAAAGGAGAGAAGAGAGCTTAAGTAGAAGAGGAGAAGAAGAGCTCAGACTAAGTTCCTTCGAGGACTTGTTCTGTGCCAGGCAAATGCTTCCTGGGTAGCACCTGAGAATCAATCCACTTAATCCTCCTGACATGAGAATTGTTCTTGTTCTTTTAAGACCAAGGAGAAAACAGAGTTTAGAAGGTAAATAACTTGCGCGAGGCCACATATTCAATGACTCAAACATGAGTCACTTTGACTTCAAAATCAACGTGCACTGTTCACTGTCGTCACTGCCTGGACTACCTCATATTACTTGTCTACCAATTAGTCACTAACTTTCAACTTCCTCACATCTCATTCCTTCAGGTATGATTTTTCACACATATAGTGAAGTGTATTATTTGTTGAACTAAACAAAAGGTTGGCTAGTTCAAGTCCACTAGTTGTTCCAAGGGAGAAAGAAGAGGTTGTTTGCTCCTATGAAGATTCACAGCCCCAGAAATCTGATGGACGGTTTCTGTAAGTAAGTAAGTATTCAAAGGCAATGAGGTTACACATGTTAATACAGCCCAAGGCCCTGCCCTCCTTTGGCCAATGCTCACTTTCTTTCTGCGGGTATCTGTCTCACTATTGCTCTAATCCAGCACATCAGCAATGCATCCCCACTCTGTCCATGAAAGGACTTACAGCATCCCCATGCGCTTTCCTATTCCCCTCTCCACTGCGTTCCGGACCTTTGGGTCTGTGACCTACATGCTGAGCCCACATTCCTATCTCATCAAGATTTGGTGTTTATACAATATCCTTGGAATACAAATGCAACTTCCTCTCCCTGTCCTGTGAGAATAGATACTGAGGGTATGTTAAGCAAGTCCTCACTATCTTGACTTGCATTGATGTCTCTCAGTTTCAAGGGGCAGAACGTTCAAATCTAGACAGATACCTGGGAACAAAAGCTGGAGAAGGCAAGGAGGCTGAAAGTCCCTTGTAGATGGAGAGCAATGCCCTCAATTACACAGAAATCTGTTGAAATTTAGGGGGGGGGAAATCTATGGCATCTGGAGTTCAGCCTTGGCAGGGAGAAGAGGCTCTTTCCGTTTCTCTTTCCTGCCCTTGTCCCCACAGGCACTCTGCTGACAGTGCTCAAGAGGACCACATGACTTGAGAAAAGACTATGTGTGTATTGAGCCTTAGTCCTGATTTTGCCATTCAAATTTATTAAAATACCTTGTGTTTTTTCCATAGGTCTTCTCCTTTACAGACCAACATGTCCAGGATTTTCAATAATCCCTCATATAATGTTTTCAGCCTAATATCTGTGTCTGGGATATTCCCTGTTGTACTGAAGTCCCGTTTAGAGTGTATTACCTGAGAAATGCAATGTATAATAAGATATGATTTGATATTATATTAATAATTTATAATCAACGTTACAAAATGTCTATGAAACTCACTGTCACTTCTAAACTTTCACTGATAAATACTGAGACAAAAAAAAATAAATAAAAAACCCTTTAAAATAAAATAAAGGTTTTCTTTTCCAGTGGAGCAACTAGTGGGTTTGAACTCTGACCTGCTAAAAGCAAAGTGCTTAACCCTTTTGCACCCAGGGCTTTTGTCATTCATCCTTCAATCAAATATGTTTTCATACTACCATATCGTTTGGAACAATGTCAACAGAGAACAGCCAGATGTGCAGGCTGGATTTAGAAGAGGTCGTGGTACTAGGGATATTATAGCTAATGTCAGATGAATTTTGGCAGAAAGCACAGAACACC
>NW_006400014.1:3627896-3636502 GCF_000299155.1 Elephantulus edwardii
TTTTCTTGGCAGTCCATGGTACCCTCCATAATCTTCTCCAGCACCACAGCCCAAAGGCATTAATTCTCCTTTTATCCTCCCTAGTTATTGTACAACTCTCTGATGCATCACAAGTGATTGCAAACACTATGGCCTTGATGGTACACAGCAAAAACAACAAATTCTAGTATTCCCTAGCATTTTTTGGTTTTTTTTTATTGTCTTCATTTATACACACTGCTTGTATGCACACATATATACAAACACATTTATATGTTGTTAGGTGCCATCAAGTAGAATACAACTCATAGTGACCCTATGAACAACAGATCTGAACCTTATACTAACCTGTACCATCCTCACAATCTCTGACACACTCAAGCCCACTGGTGTAGTTACTGTCAACCCATGTGGATGAGGGTCTATCTCTCCTTTGCGGACATGTCCCTCTGCCTCTTCAAGCATGATGTCCCTGTGAAAGAAACAGACCTGAAAACTTGTATAACTTTCATTGTTTCTCCAGGTTCATAGGGTTTCTGGAGGCAAGCTATTTTGGAAGTGGATTCCACTTCTGCTTCCCACCTTGTTTTAATCGGGGGCACATGGCCAGAAGGGACTAGTCCTTGGAGAAGGACATCATGCTTGGAAGAGTGGAGAGACAGTGCAGTAGACGAAGACCCCAGATGAGAGAAAACAACAAAATTTCCAGATTCTGGAAAGTGTGGGGAAGGTAGAGGATGCCCAATCTCACTAACATTCCCCCCGCTCCCTTCATATTAGCAGCACAAGCTTCTCACTAGCAAATGATTAGGAAGAAATAGAAACAGTGGGAGTCTGCCTCTGCCCAACATTTGTAGCCCCACAGCCATGCTTCCCTACCCCAAGCTGAATAAGCTTAGCCAGTTTGCTGATTGGGCACCTGAAATCTGCTGGAGAGCATGGAAGAAGAGGCAGTCCCTCTCTAGTTTGCTGTCACCCTGTGATAAGCCTGGCCACCCTGTGTGTGCTGCTGTGTTGCTGAGCTTTACCCTCTGTGACAGCAGGTAAAAAGCCTACCTGCTGTCATGCTGACAGGAACTTGAGTTAGAAGTAGTGGAGGGTACCTGGGGCAGTAGGAGGGGTGTGAGGGGATTGTATATAAAAAAAATTTTTTCTTTTACTTTTTCAAAGAGAGAAGCAAACTGGGAGGGGGATTAAGGGGGAGAGCTGGGCACAGAGAAAAGTGCAACAATGAATGAATGGAAATCCAAAATCTCTGTAAATGTTCATTAAAATTATTAAAATAAAATTTTTTAAAAAAAGAAGTAGTGGAGGGTTAAAAGAAGAAAAGCATCTTTCTAAATTATGTCTGTGACCACCTAGCCAGCATTTCATTTGCAAATGTCAGAGATAACTGAAAGATTTAACTAGTAACCCATCCATTATCTGAAACCCTCATTTCAAATAAAAGATGACATAACATTCTAAGAAGTACTTTGAAAGAAATCTAGTATCCCTAGAATTACCAGTAAGAGCCATTTGTCAGTTGTATTATTGGGAGCTAGTCACATAGACATTTAACTATGTACAGACTTGCTTTCTCTATGTGTGAAAGTGAGGGACTACATTTGAGAGATCATCTCTGAGATCCTTCCCTGGACTAAGCAAACTCACTGCCATTGACTTGATTCAGACTCATAGCAACCTTACAGCACAGAAGAGATTATTATTTAGGATTCCCAGGGCTGTAAATCTTCACAGAAGCATATTGCCGCATCTCCCTCCAACAGAGCAGCTTGCAGGTTCAATGTGCCAACCTTTGATTAGTCATTGAGTGTTTAACAATTGCATTCCAGAATCTTGGAGTGTCATTGTCCCTCTTTCCTTCTGAAGCAAAGTCAAAAGCTGACTGCCAAGAGAACTGTCCTGGAGAGGGTGAAACCAAGCTGTTCCTTGGAGGTAAGGATTTTGAAGTTCCGTCTCATATACTTTGGACATGTTGCCAGGAGTGACCAGTACTTGCAGAAGAACATTATGCTTCGAAGGGTGTAGGTACAACACAGGAGAGAAAGGATACAGGAGAGTAAGACCCTGGATGAGATTGTTGCAGTAACTTGGATAATGGGGACAGGTATGTTTGAGACAGTGAGATTGGCTCAGGATAGGACAAGGTTCAGAGCTTTTAGAGCCACTATGAGTTGCAGGCCATTCAAGGGCTCATAAAAACAAAAATGATAACTATATACAAGTATGCCATTGTTGTGTGCCATTGTTAGCATCAACCCATAGCTGACTCTCCAGTGGTTCTTCAGAGGCAATTTAATCGCATGGAAGGAGATTGCCCATCTTTCTCCCACAAAGCAGCCTGTGGATTTGATCCACATACTTTCAAGATTGCACTACAACTTCTTCCATTAGGCTAGATCCTTAAAAAAGTACATATGTGCCCATGTATGTACACATGGGCACACATGTAAGAATATATATTGTTGCTACCCTTACTTCTCTGGCTAAGGGCTCCACTTCTTGGCACTTAAAACTGTCTTTATTTCTAAAAGACCAAATCTATCTGTGATATATATAATCAGCAACTTAGGGACTGCCAATTATGACTTTGTCTTTAGGAGTCAAGAGGAAGGAGTTTGTTGGGCAAATTCAGGTGGATAAAGTGTGTGTGTGTGTGCCCGCGTGGCGTATGTATGTGTATGTGGTGGGATATCATGTCTACAGATTGAAAAGAAACCAGACAAGCATCATTAAAAAGAAAAGAATATATATTGTTGCTATCCATGCATTTTGTTACTGTTAAGTGCTGTTGAGCCAGTTCCAACTCATACAAATGTTACATACACCAGAAGGAAATCTTGCCTAGGTCTGCACTATCTTCACAACAGTTGTTAAGTTTGAGACCACTGTTGCTGCCATGGTGTCAGGCCATCTGGTTGAGGGTCTTCCTCTTTTTCATTGACCTTCTACTTTGTTAAGCATGATGTCCTTTTCCAGAGATTTGTGCCTGCTGATAACATGTCCAAAGTAACACAGATAGTTCTAAAGACCTTTCTGGCTATACTTCATCTAACACACACACACACACACACACACACGCCTGACTGGAAGAGATCCATATTTGTTTCCATTCCAAAGAAAGGTGACCCAACACAGTGTGGAAATTATCAAACAATATCATTAATATCACATGCAGGCAAGATTCTACTGAAGAACTGCCAGATGTGCAGGCTGGGTTTAGAAGAAGCCATGATACAAGGGATATTATAGTTAATGTTAGATGGATCTTGGCGGAAGCTAGAGAGTACAAAAGGAATATCTGTCTTTCATTGACTATGCAAAGGCTTTTTGTTGTGTGGATCACAACAAACTGTGGCTAACTCTGAGAAGAATGAGAATCTCAGAACACTTGATTGTACTTATGTAAACCCTATACTTGGACCAGGAGGCAGCCATCAGAACAGAGCAAGGAAACACTGCATAGTTCAAAATCAGGAATAGTGTATGCCAAGGATGTATCCTGTTTCCATACCTTTTCAATCTATATACAGAACAGATCTTTCAGTCGGCTCGGCTCTATGATGAGGAATGTGGCATCAGGAGTTAAGGAAGATTCATCAACAACCTACATTACATAGATAACATAATCCTGCTTGCGAAACTAAGGAGGATCTGAAGCATTTGTGCAGAAGGTTAAGGATTGCAGCCTCAAATACGGATTGAAGCTCTATATCAAGAAAACAAAGATTCTCACCACTGGGCATACTGGCAGAATGATGTTAGATGGTGAAGAGATTGAGATTATTAACAGCTTCAGTTTGCTTGGCTCCACAATCAACATTCTTGATACCAGCAAATCAAAAGATGAATTGCATTGGAAAAATCTGCTGTCATGGACATCTCCAGAGTACTGAAAAGCAATGATATCAGTCTGGAGATTAAGGTGTGCCTGGTTCAGGCCATGGTCTTTGCAATTACTTGCTATGCATCAGAGAGCTGGACAGTGACTAGGTGTGATAGCAGGAGAATTGAATCCTTTGAGCTGTGGTCCTAGAGAAGAATCTTGAACATACCATGGACTGCTAAGAGAACAAACAGGTTCAACCTGGAGAGGATGAAACCAGGCTGGTCTTTGGAGGCATGGATTCTGAAGCTTCATCTGACATGCTTTGGGCAAGTTGCAAGGAGGAACCAGTCATTGGAGAGGTTCTTCATTCTTGGGAGGGTGGAGGGACAGGGCAAGAGAGGAAGACACTCTATGAAATGGCTTGGCTCAATGACTGAGGTAATGGAGGTGATTGTGTCAGAGATGAGAAGTTTGGCACAGGATACAGAGCAGGGTTCAGAGCTATTGTACATAGAGTCACTATGAGTAACAAGCAACTCGATGGCACATAACAACAACAATATCTATATATACATACACATACATATATTTATATTTCTATTTAGTTGTTGTTATTGTTGTTAAGTGCCATTGAGTTGTAGACAACTCATAGCGACCCTATGAATGAAAAACTTGAACACTTGTATAACTTTTATTGTTTCTTCACGTTTGTAGAGTTTCCAGAGGTAAGCTATTTCGGAAGTGGAAGCCATTCCTACTCCCAAGCTTGTTTTAATCGGGGAGTTCCACCAAACACTGTCCACCATGGGTAACCATTATCACATTTGGCACATCAGTGTCACAGTGTTTAACATCACAGCAACCATGAGTTAACTCTGTATAGCAAATGGACAGACCAGTGCTATGCCACTTAGAAGAATGTTTGACAAAAAACAATTAAAACCAGGCCTGAGTGCCACAGATTAAAATCATTCACCTTTGTCTTGGTAGCATCACTTTCTATCCACTAGGCCAACAGAGCCCTCTCTATGTTGTTGTTAAGTACCATCAAGTCATAGGCTACTCATAGTGACCCTGTGAATGAAAGACCTGAACACTTGTATAATTTTCATCGTTTCTCCAAGTTTATAATGTTTCCAGAGACAAGCTATTTTGGAAGTGGATGCCACTCGGGCTTCTAAGCTTGTTTTAACTGGGGAGCTTCACCAAACACTGTCCAAGATGAGTAACCATTGCATTGACACATTAGTATCACAGTGGTTAGCATCACAGTAACTATGAGTTACCTCTGTACAGCAGCAGCAACAACAACATATTTATATGTACATGTATACTTATATATAAATACATGTACATATATGGCTATATGTGTAGTATATGGATATATATGTGCATGTAAAATTATAGTAAGTGGTTAAACATCTGTATTATAATGTTTTCATATTGCAGAATGTTTGACAGTGCTAATTATTATACAAGTGAGAATTAACTTGAAATGACAGCCTGTGCCAGGCAGACACATTTGTGCTTTGCGCACCTTTTATCCAATGAGGTGTACAGGTGCTGATCTAATGCATATACACACACCCTAATTTTAAAACCATATCCGGGGAGAGCAGCAATCTTCTAGCTTAATACACATCAGCAAGATATTTAAATATATACATAAAGAATGTCCTATCAAGGTTTAGTCCAAGGTCATAGAATAAATTCACATAAAAACACAAGTGAACGTGCTGTTCTTTTACTGGCTAAAAATAGCATGCAATTTATTTGATTATCCTTGCTTCTATTACTGTCTAAACATTAATCACATTTTAAATGAAATATTACTTAAGGGTTTGTGAGCCCCTGAAGCATCTCTGTAGAGCTATTTGAAAACCACTGGTCTTAGTTCAAAACAGCTGGAGAAACCATGCTCAGGGAAGCACAGTCTCTTCCAGCTTACTCATCTCCTTAGAGACTCCTCAGCCAAGTGCTCTGACCACTACCCGCAGGGCCAGGTGACTCCCCGGCCCATTGCAAGGGCAGTGGTAGATGTCAACACGTAGCCAGGCATGAAATCCTTTTGTCACATGGGAGAGAAGTGCTGAAATGGCTGGTGACCTTTATGAGTCAGCTTGTGCTGTAAGAGTTGGGAAAAACAACATTCTGTTTTTCTAAAGAGAGCACCCACCCAGATACAACATCCTAAGGTATGGAGACGTGTGTACACTGATGAAGCCCCCTGATATATTTGGGTTAAAGAGGGCGTTCATTAGCCATTGAAGCAGGATTTTGAGGATTCAAGAGCCAGTTTTGTGTCTATGTGGACAGAAAAAGGGAGACCAGGGGGCCTGCGGCAACAATCTCTCCATCTGTGAGACAGTTATAGCAGCTATTTTAGGCACTGGCCTGAGGCCAACTTATGTTGATTTCAGCAATAAAATTACATGTTCCTAAGTGTGTCTGTTTTGGACTATAAATGACAAATAGAGCTATTACAGATTGTCAGGCTTGTCTTTTGTTTATGGCAATGTCCCCTGAGTTAATACTTATTTGGCCTCTACGCATGATTCATTTGGGGCAGCAGAATTATTGAGTCATGCCCCAAATTATTTACTTATATTCTCTGCCCTGTGATTGTATGTTCTTTCCATTTTGAGCCAAACACTATCCATGTGTCTATTTGCATATTTAAATGTCACCAAAGGACTGTTTTTCTCTCTGCTGAGCTAAGACATGATAAACAGGAGAAGAGAATAAAAGACATAGCTAATGATGGTGTAATTTACCCTTAAAGGGTAGACCCATGTTTTCTAATCATTTAACAAAGGGATTATTAGCAAATTAACCAATTCTGTGTCCTATCTACTTTAAATGCCCTTCTAGTGCCTTCTAGTGGAAGACAGGTTCCTTCCACTCAGAGTTTGGAAAACAACTCTGCACCTATTTCTTTGCTTAAATTCTCTCCTTTCGACAAATCTACTATTTTATTCCTGTGTAATAGTAGAGGTGTTAGCTAGAGAGCACAGAATAGAAACCTTCTTGAACTGAGGTCAATTTTTTAAAAATGTAGGAAGAGGATGGGGGGATGACTGGAAACCAGAACTAGAAGGACATACAGGAAAGATAAAAGGGGGGAAAAATGAGACAATGTTGGAAAGAAACTCAGGAAGTAGGCTGAGCTCACAAGGCAGAGCTGAGGAAGCAAGCAGATCCTTTGGACTCATTCTCAAAAAAAAAAAAGGTTCATTATCAACAATTTCAGGAAACACGCTGCTAGAAGAGTATTCATCCTGTATTGGAATCTTTAAGGGTATTATAGAGATATGGGAGTTGTGATGGCCTAGAGGCAAGAAGCTACACTGTAATCCCAAAGGCATGCTGTTCAAATCCACCAGCTGTTCCACAGATGAAGGATGGGAAATCTTCTCCCATGTGACTAACTGCCTTTGAAAACCAGTTGGAGGGTGAGCTATGGGTCCGTTCCTACTCCATAGCACACAGCAACAACACAGGGATATAGGTACATCTAACAACTGACATTCCAGTGGTCAGCCCCTGAGATAGTAATAGGATGGGGGCACACAAACGTTCATACACGCTCAACCAATAAGTTAGGTTCTGGCAAGACCAGTCCCAAGCTCACCATTAGGTAACTAAGGTCCATGCTTATTTATGTAGATATACTCCCTGAGGTTAAACTGTCTCCCTAAACAATAATTTCAGTGCTATTAAGTTGAAACTGATTTACAGCTGATCTTCCAGTGGGTTTCTGAGGCTGCTAAGTCACGCGGGAGGAGATTGTTCATCTTTTTTTTTTTTTTTTTTGGTGGAGCCGTTGGTAGATTTGAAGTGCCAGAGAGGCATCACCTTTGGGTTAGTAATGCAACTCCCTATACTCTAGGTCACCAGCACTCCTCAGCTAGACGTCCCAAACTGCCTAGAATCCAGACAGCATCTATCTCACTTTGCCATGCTAAATTCTGTCTTTATGATCTTCTCAGTCTTCATCAACTTTGGAGTGGTTTTCTAAAAACCTGTAGTAGCTTCTGCTCTATTCTCACTCATAACTCTGTGCCATGGAGTTGATTTTGACTTTGTAATCTTTTCTATTAGTAATCCAACGTTTAACATGTTACACTCCCAGAACTCTTTCTCTGTTCTATTTTAGTTCCCACAATGAGACATAACGCTTATGTCCTAACATGAAAGAAGCCGTAGTGTTGAACATTAGCCCCTCAAAATTTATTCTTTCCTATGGGAAAAGAATCAAGTCAGCAAAACCCCAAGAGTAGGTACCCTTGAGCCTTTGACTAGGGTGGAGGTCTGCTCAAATATATTCATTTTGGAATGAATATTCCTTAAATGATACAGCAATCTTTTGTCTCTTTGTTGAACTGAACAACTTGGTGTTGCTGTGATGCTGCACACTGTGCTATAGTCTTGTCTAATACCATAATGGTTACCCATTATGCACAATGTCTGGATGAGCTTCCAGATTGATTTATGCTGGGAAGCAGGAGTGGCATCCACGTCCTAAACTAGATGCCTCTGGAAATTCTACAGACTCTCTATATTCTACAAATTCTCTAAACATCATAGATGTACAGAAATGATGTTAGTTATAGAACAGAGTTCTGTACAGAAATGATGTTAGTTATAGAAAAGAGTTATGTGCCGTCGAGTCGTTTCCGACTCATAGTGACCCTATGCACAACAGCCCTAAATCCTGCTCTATCCTGCGCCAACCACACTGCCTCTGACACACTCATCCTGATTACCCCAGTCACCGAGTCAATCCATCTCATAG
>NW_006400014.1:3641352-3646262 GCF_000299155.1 Elephantulus edwardii
AGGCTGGATTTAGAAGAGGTCGTGGTACTAGGGATATTATAGCTAATGTCAGATGAATTTTGGCAGAAAGCACAGAACACCAGAAGAATGTCTATCTGTGCTTCAGTGACTATGCAAAGGCTTTTGACTGTGTGGATCACAACAAGCTGTGGCTGACTCTGAGAACAATGGGAATCCCAGAACATTTGATTGTGCTAATGTGAAACCTATACTTGGACCAAGAGGCAGTCATCAGAACAGAGCAGGGAAACAATGGAAGGTTCAAAATCAAGAAAGGGGTCTGTAAGGGATGTATTTTGTCTCCATACCTTTTCAATCTGTATGCAGAACAGATCATCTGAGATGGTGGGTTATACAAGGAACAATGTGGCATCAGGATTGGTGGAAGAGTCATCAACAACCTGCGTTTTGCAGATGACACAACCCTACTTGCTAAAACTGAGGAGGACCTGAAGCGCTTACTGCAGAGGGTCAAGGACTGCAGCCTCCAATATGAATTGAAGCTCAATGTCAGGAAAACAACGATTCTCACCACTGGGCCTATTGGCAGTGTCAGAATGGATGGTGAAGAGATTGAGATAGTTAACAGTTTAAGTTTACTTGGTTCCACAATCAACATTCTTGGTAACAGCAGCCAGGAAATCAAGAGACAAATTGCATTGGGAAAGTCAGCTGTGAAGAACCTCTCCAGAGTACTGAAGAGTAATGATGTCAGGCTGGAGACTAAGGTGCGCCTGATCCAGGCTATAGTCTTCGCAATTACGTGCTATGCATCAGAGAGTTGGACAGTGAATAGGGACGATAGAAAGAGAATTGATGCCTTTGAGCTGTGGTGCTGGAGAGGAGTGTTGAATATACCATGGGCTGCTAGGAGAACAAACAGGTTTGTCCTGGAGAGGGTGAAGCCAGAATGCTCCTTGGAGTCAAGGATTCTAAAGCTTCATCTGACATACTGTGGGCATGTTGCAAGGAGGAACTGGTCCTTGGAGAGGGACATCATGTTTTGCAGAGTGGAGGGATGGTGCAGGAGAGGAAGACCTTCGATGAGATGGATCAATTCTGTGAGTTGAATGGTGGGAATTAGTGTGTTTGAGACGGCGAGGCTGACACAGGATGGAATGGCATTTAGGGCTCTTGTACATAGGGTCACCATAAGTCACAAACAACCTGATGGTACATAACAACAACAGCAACAACTACCATATCAGAGACAGTAAGACTGGCACAGGATTGAGCAGGATTTAAGCCTGTTTTACATAGGGTCGTTATGAGTCACAGGTGACTTGACAGCACATAACAACAACTACTATTAAAAAATTACATACTAATTAGTCTAAGTTTATCATAATCCAAACAATATTTCTCCTTTTTTGTCCCCAAATTATCATGTAAGAATCCATTTAATGTCTTGTTACCATCCAGGTATACTCTACCTGGTCTCTGATCTGACCTATCAATAATTCTATTTTTAAAGTAAATAAAATTAGTTGGATGTGATTTTACAGTGAGCTACTCTTAACTCCTGCTGAATTTCTGGATAAGAGTTCAGAAAACATTCATTTAGTAATCAGTTGTAGTGTTTGTAGATTCTACCTCCTTCCTTTTTGGATAATTGAGGTCATGTTTTCCTCGCTCCAGTATGTTAGTACTCTTCCCACTCTACCTTTTAGTACTTTCTTATTTTTTATAGTTCCTCAGGTCTGAGGACAGGCATACAGTTTCCTTTACAGACAATTTGTAAGAGCAAGGCTACACATTTACTTGAACAGTTTGTACCCTTCTTTTTAAAAAAAAAATCATGCCATTCACCAATTTGGGGCTTCAATTTCCTGTTCTCAAGGTTTTCATTCTGCAGATCATTAACCTTCAGTGAACAACAAAGTTAAAAAGCAGTTGTGTTTCTCTTTGTTATTTGTAAACCTTATGTAATCTGCTACAAACAGTATCATGCCTTTCCAGTTATTCTTGCTCAGAACAAAAAAACCCAAAACCAAAAACCCAACAGTCCTCATTTTAGTTCTTATCCTAATCTCCAAACCTAAAACCCTCCTGAACATTAGTAACACTGACTCTTTTCTTGTAAATTATTTCACTCATTATAAGAATGGATCTTTTTTTCCCCCCTTGGGAAATTTGCAAGGTAAAGATCCTGCACAGAAGAGACAGAGCTGGAGGAATTAGAGATCTACTCTCAAAGAACAAACTCATGAGCTGGGAGGTAGTTTCTAATAGATCATTAGAGTAATTGTACCCTAGTTACGCATTCTCTTTGAACCAAATTTTGAGATTTGGAGATTTGCTTTTATATACCTTAGTAACTAAAGACGTCATGTAATTTTTATGCATGCTGGGAAAGGAAGACTTAAAAAAAAAAGAAGAAGAAGACGGTCGTAGACCATATGGCAAAGCAGCAGAAGAAAGGTATTTACAATGCATCCCCTGGCAAGATAAAGATTGATAAGGAAAAGTAAATCCAAGTTTTATAATTCCATTTTGCCAGTCATGAGAAGAAAGAGAGCTGAGACATGCATTTAAGTCAATTTGAAGAGAAAAAGGAGAGCAAAAGTCATTGATTTCAAAGTTTCAAGCCATAAAAGCAGACAAATACAGCTAAAATCTTTTGGCACATATATTAAGTAGCAAGAAAGTAAATGCATATGCAATGCCTGGCATTGAAACCACAACGGAGACAGATACTGAAATATGTCTTGAGAAATGAAACTTTTTAAATATATGCAGTTAGATGTGTTTGACACAAGCCAGGGTATTTCCAATTGCCTCGTACTTGTGTGAGAGTTGGACAATGCAGAGGGAAAACTGGAAAAAGAACTGATATCTTTGACAAAGAATTTTGAATGGACTGTGGACTTCTGGGGAGCTCTGATACTATAGTCTATAAGAGGTTATGCTGCTAATCCAAAGGCAGTGCCTCTCTGGATGTCTGAATCCACCAGCAACTCCACTGAAGAAAGATGGGCAATGTCCTCCTGTGTGATTTACAACCTCTGAAAACCCACTGCAGTGATGGGTATGAAAACCCAAAAATCTGTCTTGGGAGAAGTGCAGCCAGAATTTTAATCTCATGTACTTTGGACACATTAATAGGAGGAACCAAACCAGTCCCTGGGGAAGGACACAGTGCTTAATGAAAAAGAGGAAGTCCTTCAACAAGATGATTGACACTACGCCTGTTGACAATGGTCTCACACATGGCAATGATTGTGACAGTGGAACAGGGACAGGCGGGTTTTGTTTCGTAAGTAGGGTTGCTATATATTGTAACTGACTCAATTGTACCTAACAATAACAATGATAATAATAATATATTACTAATAGCTTAATATGGACAATCACTGCCTTTTTTTTACAATTTTAAAAAAAAATAGTGTTTTGTAGCTCTGTGACCTCAGTGTTTCTAATTCTGTTTCTTATAAAGCCTTATGTTGCCTTATGTTGTTCAACTTCCAAATTCTCCTATGTGAGGGGATTAAAAGAATCTAGTACTTGCATTTTAGAAGTCACTGAAGTTAAGGAATACAGGAACTCTGTGACCAGGGTGGTTGGGAAAACTAACCAAGACCAAGTAAATGCAGAGGCTTCTCAAGTGCCGAACAACTTGAGTTAGTGCTTCAAGGATAAGAGAGGTATGATGAGCAGGAAGAAGAGAACAACCTGGACAGAGGGTAAAGTCTGTATAAAAGCCTTCAAAGTACCTGTTGTTGTTGATTGCCTTTGAGTTGAGCACAACTCATAACAACTCCATGGGGAAAAAAGTTCGGAAACCCCTCTACAACCATCAACATTTATCAAAGTTCATAGAGTTTCTGGAGGCATGTTGTTTAGGAAGTGGATGACACTCCTGTTTCCAGACCTGTCATAGGATGTTATTGTTGTTATGTGCCATTGAGTCACCTGCGATGTATGACCCTATGTATATCAGCTCTGAATTCTTCCCTGTTCAGAGCCAGTCTCACTAACTCCAACACACCAACCCCCATCACCCCTGTAACTGTATCAATACATCTCATCTGGGGTCTCTCTCTCCTGCACTGTTCGTCAACCCTTCCAAGCTTGATGTCCTTCCCCAAGAACCGATCTCTCCTGGCCATGTGCCCAAAGTAGGTGAGGCTGAGCTTTAAAATCCTAGATTCCAAGGAAAGACTTGGTTTCACCCTCTCCAAGACAGACCTATTTGTTTTCTTGGCAGTCCATGGTATGTTCAATCTATTCTTCTGTCATCCTTAGTCATTGTCCAACTTTCTGAAGCATAACAAGTAATTGAGAAGACCATAGCCTGGATTAGGCACATCTTTGTATCTAGACTGACATCATTGCTCTTCAGAACTCTGGAGAGGTCCATGATAGCAGATTTTCCTAATGCAATTCGCCTTTTGATTTCCAGTTCCACTGAAGACTTCCCTCCATCAGCACCTTCTTTTGGTCATATTTTGTCTTCTTTTTTTATGTGCTATGCATGCCAAATGAAGATAAAACATGACCAAAAGAAGGTGCTGATGGAGGGAGGTCAGCAGTGGAACTAGAGCTAATCTTGGAAGGCTGCCATGTACCCCAGCAGGGCATCTTTGATTTATCCTGGAAGGATATGGAATCCAATTCGTGAGCAGGACAGTGTGATTTCAGAAGACAAAATAGCTTGACATGAAACATGGACTAGTCTGTACTGGATTTAAGAGTTTATTATTCTTTTTGATGTACCTCTTTTGTGTGTTATCTTTAAGTTCTTTTATAATCAGTTGTTGTTGTTGTTGTTAAGTGCCATCAAGTCATAGGTGACTCATAGTGACCCTATGAATGAGAGACCTGGACACTTGTATAACTTACATTGTTTCTCCAGGTTAATAGGGTTTCCAGAGGCAAGCCATTTCAGAAGTGGATGCCACTCCTGCTTC
>NW_006400014.1:3656657-3658541 GCF_000299155.1 Elephantulus edwardii
TTGTTGATGAGTTTTCCTTTAATCCTGATGCCACATTCTTCTTCATAGAGTCTAGCTTCTTGAATCAGCATATTGATTGAATAGATATGAAGAGAGGAAACAACCTTGACATACATCTTTCTTGATTTTAAACCATATAGCCTTCTCTCACTTTGGATCTAGGTATATATTTCACATGAGAAAAATTAAGTGCTCTGGGATTCCCATGATTCTCAAGGTCAGCCACAACTTGTTATGATCCATAGAACCAAATACCTTTGTATAGTCAATAAAGCCTAAGCAGCAATTCTTCTGGTATTCTCCACTTTCAGCCAGGATCCACCTGACATCAGCAATGATATCCTGGATGCCATAGCCTTTTCTAAGCCCACCCTGAATTTCTGGCAGTTCTCTACCATTGATCTTCAGCAATATTTTGCTTGCTTATGATAGTAATGATATTATTCCATAATTTACACATTTTGTTGAATCACTTTTAGTGAGAATGAGAGCAAATATGAATCTCGTCTCAGTCAATCTTTTAAACTTCCTCGCAGACTTGTGAGCACATCCAAAACTATTTGTTATCTGGAACATATAAATTGGTATCCCATTTATTTCTAAAACTTTATTAATTTTCTTCAAAATACTATGTCACTTATTTTAGATATATTTTTCCACTTATGTCATGCTTTATTATATAAAAACAAATGAAAGAGAATATCAGAAAGATGTTTACTTATGTTTTAGTGACTATGAAAAGGCATTGGTGTGTGTGTATCATAACAAATTATGACTGACATTGAGAAGAATGGGACTCCCAGAACCCTTAATTGTGCTCATGCAAAACTTGTATGCATACCAAGAAACAGTTATCAGAACAGAACAAGAGAATACTACATGATTTAAATTAGGAATGTTGTGCACCAGAGATGTATCATTTCTCCATACCTGTGGAGCCCTACTATGTGCATTTCACAGTAACCCAGGCAATCTAGATGTAAAAAGAAGAAGTAAAGCCCACAAGGGCACTCAGTCAAGATCTCTTCCTAGTGTTGTTTAAGGATGGAATCTAGGTCAATGGTATTTTGCCCTGACCTACATTTTGCATTAGACATAGATCTTCAGGCAAGGCTGATTTTCTTGGCTTCTGCCTAAATGCACACATTTCCCCTCATCCTTGCCAAAGAGAGTGGAAAAACACTTTCAGAAGTCCATCTACTGACAACGTGAGCTTTCACACATTGAGCAACCTATTTGGCTCTGGATTTTATTGGCTGCCAGTCACCTAAGGGCATGTGGATGGTCAGCTGACAATTTTTATTTTCTTTATAGCCAATGATTTAATGACAGAGGCCCTTTATCTCCTTCCCTTATCTAAACAGCAGAACAATAACCAGAGTGTATTTAACAACAAAAGAATGAGGGTAAGCAAATTTGATTTTAAGGCAATGACGTCAAACAGGGTAAAACATCAGTCTGGTCCTGCAGGTGGTTTCACGCAGGCTTGAGCCCTACATGGCTCACACAGGGTCAACTGTGAACTCTCCCAAACATCAGTGCCTGAACTCTTCCAGGTGCACAAGGACTGTCTGTTAGACTAGGAAGCAGATTTGCCCTTCAGGCTAATATTCAAAATAATCTGCTTCTGAAAATCTGATTGTGGTCAGGTTTCCTTTGTGCAGTGGTACCCTTTACTATAGCTTGCCTATAATAAAGCCATATGGCCTTTCAAGGTCATGTTTTACTGGAGTAAACCCAATTTATAAATAGTTCATCACTCAGAAATACAACTCCTGGTTTGCAAATAACTATTAGTAACATTTTTCAGAATCTCTTGATAAATGAGGTTAATTTTTCCTTGAAAAGTCATGGAACTTCTCTGATTCCCAACCTACTAGGGAT
>NW_006400014.1:3658641-3662845 GCF_000299155.1 Elephantulus edwardii
ACACACACACACACACACAAAAGGCCTGAAGTCTTTCTATAACTATTGCCATTTCTCCAGGTTCATAGAACTTCCACAGGCGTGTGGTTTAGGAAGTGGATGCCATTCTTGCTTCCAAACCTTAATCAATCTGGGACTTCCATCAAACACTTCCCATGATGGGTAGCCATTATAGTGTTTGGCACACCTATGGCATAGTTGTTCTATTATGGCATTTGAGACTCCAATGGCAAACAGGTTCAATGTCACAGCAAACCCAGATTGCCTCAGAATAACAAATAGACCAGAGTGCTGTATTACTTAGAAGAGCTACCTATTTATTTCTTAAGAGCCAAAAAATAGTAACAATAGATTAAAATACAATCCCCCAGGCTGCCTTTTAAATATAATGCCCCTCCAGGAGCTTTTGTTGACCATAAACAAGAGGCTTAAATAAAAACAATCCACACAGATCCTCAACCAAAACAAGAGGGCCACTGAACAGAGTCCACCACTTCACCTACCTCCAAAATGGAGACAAGGGCCAGGCTTTATATGTTGCCATGTTGTTGTGTTGTTTTCGTTAAGTGTCATTGAGTGGTGATCCTATAAACAAAAGAACCTAACCCTGTTCTATAAAAATTGTCCTCTAAGTTTCTAGAGTTTCCACAGGCAAGTTTAGGAAGTAGATGCCACTCCTGCTTCCAAGCCTGTCTTAATCTGTGAGCTCTACCAGACATTGTCAGTCATATGTAACCATTGTGGCAATTGGCACACCATTTAGTATCACAGGAATCCTAAGTTACCAAAGTACAGTGAAATTACAGAAAAGTGCTGTACCACACAGGAAATGTTCATTTGAAATACAATGAAATCAGGCTGGAGGGCCCTAGGCCTGAGAACCCAACTAACTTGTTTTTTTAAAAAAACTCCCAGCTTCTACCCCAGTCTCTCATTGATTCCAACAAGAGATTCCCAGCCCACTCTCACCACTGACCAAGAGGCCAGAGCCGTCTTCCATGGTGCAAGAGGACTGGCCCGTCCACAAGTCAAATGACTTGATTTTTGTGTTTGTTTGGGTTTTTTTTAAAGCCTTAGCTTCTGCCCCAGTTTCTCATTGGCTCCAATGAGAGGTTCCCAGCCCACTCTCACACCAATAGTTGTATACCTATAAAAACTGAATTGGCAGAGATAGTCATATTTATACCAACAAAAGAAAGGATGCTTAAGTTTCTTGTGCCAAATATTTCATGGAATTTAGGGTTTTATGGATATCCCACTGGTGGTCTATTGGTAAGAAGGTGCACTGTAATCCCAAAGGCATGTGTTAAAATTCACCAGCTACTCATTGGAAGAAAGATGAGCAATCTGCTCCCTAGAAATTTACTGTCTCTGAAAATTTGCTGGAGGGACAGCTATTAATCGGTTCTGTCTCCACATCAACAAATAACAAACACATGTCATGTTTAGTGGTTCGGTTCTGTCTTTTACTTCATTGCTTAGTGCCTGGGGTCTTAAAACCTAAGAGTGATCTTAACAAAAAAAAGAAAGAAAGGTCTTTATTGAAGCTAAAACAATAGGTCCCTATAGTAAAAGAAGGAGAAGGAGAACCAGGAATAACCTAATGAAATGGAAAATGTAGCTACTTGGCTCATGAACACTGCCTCCCTTCTCATGAGACAAGAAGAACTGGATCATGACCAGCTAACATTATACATTGATTGTTTAAATAAAAGTTTCTATCAAAGAATCTCAGAGTGTGTGTGTATATATACAAACAGGTTCTTCTTGGAGAGGGTGAAACTTGGCTGCTCCTTGGAGGCAAGGATTCTGAAGCTTCGTCTGACATACTTTGAATACATTGCAAGGAGGGACCAGTCCTTAGAGAAGGATGTCATGTTTGGGAGGGTGGAGGGGCAGAGCAGGAGAAGAAGACACTCGATGAGATGGATTGATTAAGTGACTGGGATAATGGGGTTTAGGTGTGTCAGACAGTGAGATTGGCCCAGGATAGAGCAGGGTTTAAGGCTGTTGTACATAGGGTCTCTATGAGTCACAGGTGACTCGACAGCACATAACAACAACAACAACAACATACATATATACACACATACTCACACACATATGTAATAAGTTCTTTTAAAGTAATAAACCAGTTGTCTTGAATCAACTCCAACTCAGGACAACCCTATGTGTGAGAGAATAGAAGAGTTTCAATTGCACCATTTCAATGGCTGGTGTTTTGGAAAGTACAGCACCAGACCTTTCTACCAAGAAACCCATGGATGGATTTAAACCTCTAACCTTTCAGTTGGCAGCTAAGCATCTTAACTCTTTATACTACTCTGAGAACCCTGACAATTATTTTATAGGCTATAAAAAGATGAGTCTATCTTGTACTTTACTGAAGAAACTGTGAGTTACTTTTACTGTAGCTTCTTCATTTACCAAATCCTCTCATTGCTTCCTCTCAACCCTGGAGAGTTTCCATGCATTAGACATCTGCCCTGTGCACATACAATAAATATCTCATTTAATCCTCTCAACAGCCTTACTCTACTACTGTATAAAATGAGGAAACTGAATTTCAGACAGTTGTGCCTTCCCTTTGGCCTTGCAGATGTGGTATAGCCAAGAGATTCTTTAATTGAATTTCCCAGTAATTCCAGAATGACGCTGACTGTGGTTTTAGAAAGTGCTATGGAAATAAATCGACATCCTTCTAAAAGTCATTAATCCTTCTGCATAACATCCTTCCCTTCCTTTTCCCATCAAGTACTGCCACTTGTGTTTGAAATATGAGGTTACTAATCTTACAGACTCTCAGGTTGTTTGAAAATGTGTTGAAATACAAGCCACTCTCACCCTCAGCAGTACTTCAATACCTTACTTTCTTCCCGTCCTATTAGTCATCAGATCTGTGATTCAGAAACTTGTTGTTCATATGGGAACTTATGCTCCTGCTATTGTGTACGGGTGTTAGTTCTAACTTCCTGTTAGTGCACTGTTCTTATTTTTACCTGCTCTGGGATCAAATCACCTTGGTAACTGCTTAGAGTCTATAGGGAAAGTAGAACTGGAAGTCCCCATTAACTTGGGGGGAGAGCTGAGCTGGTCAAATAATTTGTTTTTATGTTGTTTTCCTTTGATGAGAGATAAAATAATAGTGTAATTAAGAAGTGCCTGTGACTGTAGTAGTATGGGAAGAATGTTTTCTTTAAAGCCAAAAGACCCATTTCCTTTCCTCCTTTCTTCAGGATTTGGAGTTCTTTTAATTAAAATACATACTTTTTGAAAACTGTAGACTAAAGTCCAAGTCACAAAGCAAATTTTTAGTTTGAAAAGGTTGAAATCACACAAAACATTTTCTCCAATCACACCAAAGGAAAGCTAGAAATAAATAATAGGGAAAAATACTGTTTAATAGGAAAATACAATAACATGCGGAAATGAAACAATACACTATTTATACCAATAAGTCAAGGAAGAAATAAAGAAATCACAAATTTCTTATGAGTCACATAAAAAAGAAAGTTACATGAAGTGATAACTGCCTATAATAACAAAGAAGAAAGATCCCATTTTAACAGTCTGGATACACAACTCCAGGAAGCAAAATGAGAGGAGTAAACTAAGCCTAAACCTGTCAGAAAAAGGCAATAAAAAAGATCAGTATCATTGAATAGTTTTGTAATAAATGAATAAAATTGAAAACAGAAAAATATTTGTCATTGATATTATGTACCCTCAAGTTGCTTATGAATCAGTGATAAAATGCACAATAGCTCTGAACCTGTCCTATCCTGATCCAATCTTACTGTCTCTGACATACCTACCTACAATACCCTAGTCACTGTGTCAATCCATCTCATCCAGGGTCTTCTTCTCCTGCATAATTCCTCCACTCTTTCAAGCATGATGTCCTTCTCCAAGGACTGGTCCCTCCTGCTCAAAATATGTGAGATAGAGCTTCAAAGCCTTGTCTCCAAGAGCCGCTTGATTTCATCCTCTCTAGAACAGACCTGTTTGTTCTCTTCATGGTCCTTGGTATGTTCAGTGCTCTTCTACAGCATCACAACTCAAAGGCATAGATTCTTCTTTGAGAATCTATGATCATTCCTAGTCACTGTCCAGCTCTCTGATGCATAGCAAATACATTGTGAAGCCTATGGCTTGGATCAGGCACACTTTAGTCTCTAGACTGACATCATTGTTCTTTAGCAGT